>NC_139663.1:17716166-17718666 GCF_951799395.1 Argentina silus
TCCCAGCATGTAGAATGCGATCGGCAAGAGAGGAGAGGGAGAAAGAGAGATGGAGGGAGGGAGGCAGAGAGATGCAGATGGAGAGAAAACGAGGTAGGGAGGGAGGGAGGGAGGGAAGGTAGAGAGATGCAGGGGGAGAGAGATGCAGGGGGAGAGAGAGAGAGAGAGGGTGGCAGATGGTGTGGTCAGCGGGGCTCTGGGATTACAGGATTAATTACTCTGATGATTTTAGAGAACTAATTAACAGTAACGAGGGACTGAGGAAGAGAGGAGGAGGAGAGGAGAGAGGGGGGTAGGAGATGCCTGCCAACTAGCAGGGAACAGGCCAGGCCACTCCTAATGAGGAGGGACACAATTACTGTTGGGCTGTCTGTCTGTCTGATGTATGGTGAAGGTCACCGCACACGTGAAGAATAATTGATCCTCCCTCTCTCCCATCCTCCCTCGTTTCCTCAAATTCTTTCTCAATCTCTCTTTCTCTATACATGTCTCTCTCTTTCATCTTTTCTGGCTGTTATTTCTCTCCTTCCATCTCTGTCTGTCTGTGTCTCTCTCTCTCTCCTCTCTCTCTATCCCTCTCTCTCTCTCTCTCTCTCTCCTCTCTCTCTATCCCTCTCTCTCTCTCTCTCTCTCTCCTCTCTCTCTATCCCTCTCTCTCCTCCGTCGCTCTCAGGAGCAGATGCCAGTGATCGAGCCCTTCTCTCCTCCGGAACTAGTCCAGGAGCGCCCAACCAGAACCCCATCCCAGAGTTCTGTGCGCAGGTACAGCACCATGCAGAGTTGGCCCAGTGTGGATACACACACACGCACACGCACGCACACACACACGCACACACACACACTCACACACACACACACACACACACACACACACACACACACACACGCACACGCACGCACACACACACACACACACACACACACACACACACACACACACACACACACCACACACACCTGAGTACACCCCCCTCGCAATAAGGCCCCACAGCATGACGCTGCAGAAACACACCCACACACAATATGCTCCCCTAACCTGACCTCCGTCGTAACACATGTTCCTGAAGCCAAGTAGAAATAATATGGATTACCTCAGCATGCTCTCTCTAGACAAGCACTGTATGGCATGAAATCCAATAACACACAATCCTTATGTTGGCCAACGTGTTCTCTATGGTAGCTATTATTGTGTGTGAGTGTGAGCATGATGTGTCTACCTGTGTGTGTTTGTGTCTTTATTTCTCTGTGTGTATGTGTGTGTGTGTGTGTGTGTGTGTCCCAACGTTAGACAGAGCAAGGGCCCTCTGTGTCTGCAAGACTTCAAGCTGATCGCTGTGCTGGGCAGGGGACACTTTGGGAAGGTACAGACCATATCCTCATACCTCAGACGCCTCTCCTATTGTTGTTGTTGTTGTTGTTGTTGTTGTTGTTGCTGTTTGAAGGAAGTCACACATCTAGAGGCTGAATCCTCTGTTCTTTTGGTTTCCAGGTGTTGTTGTCAGAGTACAAGAGGACAGGCAGTCTGTACGCCATCAAAGCCCTGAAGAAGGGAGACATTGTAGCAAGGGATGAAGTAGACAGGTGTGTCTTAGAAGCGCTAACCTGTTCTGTTATTCTGATGGTTCTGTTATTATGATGGTTCTGTTATTCTGATGGTTCTGTTATGTCGTACGCGTCCATCGAGGCTGAAGGTGTTTACTGGTCCATCCATCTCTTCCCCCCACTCTCTCTCTTTCTGTCTTTTCTGTTCCAATCACTCTCTCCTTCGCCTCTCCTTCCCCTGACTCACCCCCCCCCTCTCTCTCCCTCCCTCCCTCTGACCCACCCCCTCCCTCTCCCCCCCCTTCCCTCCCTCCCCCCCTCACTCTCTCCCTCCCTCCCTCCCTCTGACTCACCCCCCTCCCTTTCCACCCCCCTCCTTCCCTCTCTCCCTCCCTCCTCTCCCCCTCTCTCCCTCCCTCCCTCCTCTCTCCTCTCCCCCCCCTCTCCCTCCTTCCCTCTCCCCCCCCCCCCAGTCTGATGTGTGAGAAGAGGATCTTCGAGGCGGTGAACGGCTCCCACCACCCGTTCCTGGTCAACCTGTTTGCGTGTTTCCAGACGCCTGAACATGTGTGCTTTGTCATGGAGTACACGGCCGGGGGAGACCTGATGATGCATATACACGCTGATGTCTTCACTGAGCCACGGGCTGTGTATGTACTGTGTGTGTGTGTGTGTGTGTGTGTGTGTGTGTGTGTGTGTGTGTGTGTGTGTGTGTGTGTGTGTGTGTGTGATATGTGTGATTGCATAAACTGTATGTATTCTTCATTTGACAGAATATGTCTTTAGTTGTGTCTGTATGATTGTATATTCATATCAATCCATGGTCTGCTGTCACTGTTGTGTGTCTGTGTGTGTCCTGACTGTGTGTGTGTGCGCGTGTGCGTGTGTGTGTGTGTGTGTCTGTCTGTCTGTCTGTCTGTCTGTCTGTCTGTCTGTCTGTCTGTCCTGCAGGTTCTAC
>NC_139663.1:17721166-17733666 GCF_951799395.1 Argentina silus
CCCGACTGGCTTTTAGAGGGAATAAATGATAAATGAAGATAATCCAGATTATCTACGAGAAGGATTCATGGATGAACGCTGATGGATCTCTGTGTCTGTGCAGCATAGCAACACTGTGAAGACTGAAGAGTGTGTGTGTGTGTGTGTGTGTGTGTGTGTGTGTGTGCGTGTGTGCGCGTGCGCGCGTGTGTGTGTGTGTATGCGTGTCTCTACGGAGATGAATGGAATCAGTCCTGATAACGGGCACAATTTGTATCAGAGACATGACTCTGAAATGGACCACTATCCCCCTTTCTCTCTGCCTTGTCTCCCTCCTCTCTTCTCCTCCCATCTCTGTACGGTTGGTTGCTGCTTTACTGTCTGTCTGTTTGTCTGTGTAAGGTCCTCTGATCCTGGCTCAGCCTTTTTTCCCCCATCTCGATGGACACTGTCCTCCAAAAACATGCACCGCTCCTATATGGCCACTGGGGGGAGCCAGAGGAAAGGCAGTAGAGATCCTATGACAGAGAGGATCGTGTTGGGGATGAGTGATGTCAAGGCCTGGGGAGGATAGAGAGAGTGAGGGATGAGACTGGGGGCTTTTTTGTGTTTGTGCCGGGTCTATTATTTTGGTCATGTTAGCCCTCGTCTAGAGAGTCGAGACTCCTCCTCTGCCCGAACTCCCTCGATACGTGAAGGATTTTTAACCACAATCATTTAAGAATATGTTTTTGTTTTATGTGATTTTAGCTTTCTGGTGTTTGATCTGTCTTTTGTCAATCATGCTGATATAATGTATGAAACTGTGACTCAGTAAAATTGTGAACCCACGAGTTTGGTTCTTTGTGTCTTGGAATCACTGTTCCGTCAGCTTCTCCAACAATAACTCCTCATACACTGACAGTTGCAACTTATATATTCAGAGTCACAGACATAAAATGCATATATGAATAGTACATATATGTGTTAATGCTCACACATTCACATTCTCATACTCTTGCTCCTGGTAACAATGCCACCCACTGAACATACTTGTTTAGCATCCAGGATTGTTTGAACACCGTCGAAATCTATGGAATCTGGTAATGGTCTGTCTTCCCTTCCATGATGTCGAGTGATAGGAGAACAGAGCAGAATGTGCTGCTCCTTAACCAGACACCATTAGCCCTGGGTGGACCATGAAGGTCCAATCAGTCAAACAGCTTTACATCAGAGCTCTCTGTCGGAGAGAGCTAAATTACACTAGGTGTGTGTGTGTGTGTCTGAGTGTGTCTGAGTGTGTCTGAGTGTGAATGAATGAATAACAGCAGACTATAGAATAGAGAAGAAAAGTAACTTGTCCTTTCACCAGTCACTCAGCTTGGCTCGGCATGATGTGCCTTGACAAAGCGAAAGTCCCTGGAATACTCAATGTCCTCTGGTGGCTATCATTGGAGCAGACAGCACTAAAGAGGAAGGAGAGATAGACTGAGATGCACTGGGAGCCCAGAGCAGGTAGGTGTTGAGAAGGAGACAGCAAAGGTAATGATGAGAGAACAGTGCCTACCCTGAGGTAAAAGGAAGGAGGGAGGGAGGGAGTACAGCCCCACTCCTGTCCTTAACGTGCTGATGTAACAGTAGCATCTCACCCAGGGGGAGAGGGAGACAGGTGAGGGAGTAATGTGATTAATGCCTTGGAGAATGAGTGGGAGGGGAGACAGGCAAGCAATAATACAGTCTGTGTGTGTGTGTGTGTGTGTGTGTGTGTGTGTGTGTGTGTGTGGAGGGAGTGAGGTGGTCAGGGTGTCCCGGGAACACACTGCTCTCATCCCTCCCATCCTCTCTGGAGTCCAAATAAAGAAGACACTGCTGTTCCATTCTTCTCCTCTTTTTTTGGTCATTCAGACACCAAAAGCCCATTACCAAAAAGAGACGGTGTACCTCGGACAGGAATCCTTCTTTCTCTTTCTCTCATTCTCTTTGTCATGTGAGGATATCATAGCTGTAGCCCACAATGGAGCAAACTGGGACAGAGTGGGTTATGGAACCCAACATAGCCATACAAGGAATAGACCAACAAGGACTGCCCTATGTTCAATGTATGTTCAATGCACGTTACATGTTAATGATCACGTGTCGATACATTGAATTCATCCTTAATATAGAAACGTTCTTTAAATGCACCATGCATTCACATGACAACAAAATCTTCTTTTCCAGAAAGAGCACCGAGATCAGATTGAAATACTTCACCGTCTGGAGATGTCTGGTTTCAACCCGAACCCCTCTGTTGGTCTAATACATACATACCAAAGTGAATTAAAGGAGGTAGGTTTGTTAGGTGATCAGATGAGGAGGACCTGAGTTGAAGATGTCTGGCTGTTTGTGTAATTAGTGAGTTGATTATGTTGTCTGTTGTACCAGACATGAGGGTGGAGAAGTGGTTGGTGAAGCAGTGTTAATAGATACAGCCGTATTGGGTCTCAGCTGCTATCCTTGATGATGGCCTGCAATTATAGATGTCCTTCATGGAACTGCCCTGACAGTGAATTACGTGATCTCACACACACACACACATAATTGCAGGCTGGCTATGCTACCTGTGTCCTTAAAAGCCACACACACACACACACACACACACACACACACACACACACACACACACACACACACACACACACACACACAAACTCACTCTTTTTCAACCACTGTTTTTCTCTTAGTGTCACGCCTGAGGTTGATGTTCTGGTGACTCTGGTGCCCTCCTCTGGCGGTCCGGTGCCAGTGCTGCCTCATCACTACTCATACCCATCACCTGTGTAGCCCTTTTGTTCCCCTGTGTCTTGGTCAGAGATTCTCCCTGTACAATCGTAAGTGCAGCCAGCCAGCCAGCCAGCCAGCCAGCCAGCCAGCCAGCCAGCCAGCCAGCCAGCCAGCCAGCCAGCCAGCCAGCCAGCCAGCCAGCCAGCCAGCTTATCTAGTTGTTTACCCCGTTGCCTTGTGCTTGTTGGCCTGTTTATTATTATTTCTTAGTTCGCCGTTTACTCCACAGGCCAACAAGTACAAGTGTGTACCCTAGTTTATGGAGACCGGTTTTCTTCACTTTTTTTACCCATTTTTTTCAAGTATATGCCTTTGTACCCTGCACAATCCTCTCATTAAAGAAGAAACTTTTTATTTTTGCTATATCTTTAGTCTTGAGTTATCCGTCCGCACTTGGGTCCACCCTACCAACATTCAACACTCAGTTACTTACTCTTAACCCTCCCTCATTTTCCTCTTTCACTTTCTATATCACTCAGCTTACATCTACAATACTTACTCTGTCTGTAATCATCATGTTTATCAGAATATAGGCCGCACACCCACACACACACACACACAGCTGTACTGAATCAACATTGAGGACTGCAGTTTAGCAATAATTGAGCACTGGAGGGAGTGAATGGCTGTGTCTCTATCTGGCAGGCAGCACCTCCAGACCAAAACACATTCAGACCATTTAAAGCCAATTGAGCTTTTAGAGAAGAATGCTGACCTTGGATTAAACCTAACCCAATGAGGTTAATGGCACTCAACCAGATATGAATTACATATCTTGTCTCTGTAAAGAATGGTGAACTTTGTCCACTTAGGACATTTGTCCACTTAGCACTTAGAAAACAAGCACATAGAAAAACCCAGACCAAAAAAAAAATGTGTAGGTTGAAAAGCATCAACCCATTAAATGTAGACCCATAGTATAGCCTAGGCTGTATACCACATACAGTTCAGTACTGTACCACACATATGGATGAATGGACCAGATGGGGTCAACTTGAGTTCAGGGGTTCACAGTCTGCAGGCTGGCTGTGCTGTATTACTAATATCACCTCATCCGTCCTCTCTGTAAGATAGTGTACTGAGATGAGATGAATGTGAGGTTATTTTGACAGAGGAGGTGAATGATGTACTCAGAGCTCCAAGTGAACGGAGGGCAGCCAGCAGGTTATATTAGCAACAAAAGAGAATTAGAGAAAGGTGGCCATACTTGATAGATAGAGTGCTTGTGTTACGCTGGTCTGCTCCAGGGAGAGCAACTTGACCAAAGAAAAACATCACGATGCACTTAGATCTAAATTGAAATCCCAATGAAATATTGAAAATAATCAAAAGTGATGAAAAACAGTCCTATGGGTTACTTTCTGTGAATTTAGAATAACATAATCTGTTTTCCTGTTTTTCCATTTCATTTTCAGCCCCTATCTTCAGCATAAAAGTGTGTGTATCTGGGACACTGATAACACTTGCTAAAATATCAGGAATATAATTTCCCTGAATGAAATGGCAGAGCAAAATGATTCAACTTGATAGAGTTGATAGAGTCCAAGGACATTTCAAAAGCACTTGGTATAACAAAAACGCCCCAGAAGTGGCCCTTAAAGTGCATATTATGTTCATAGACAATAGTGTTATGTAGCTCAATCATTGTTGCAATAGGCTACTTTCAATTCTACCCCTTTTCATAATTTACCTGGTAAGTCTGGTAATTTGATGGTAAAGACCACACATAATCTGATTCCATCATGCATTGGAAGCAATAAGGCCCAATTCCACCCACACCTCAGGACATTTATGTGTTGTTTATGGTCGAATTCATCTCTCCATCTCTCATTTATTTCAGTTTCTCTTCCTTCCCTCTGCATTCCCAGTCATTTCCCCAAATCTCCCTTGCCTTTCCACCTCCTCAAATCCAACCCCCTTCTCTTTTTACCCTCCCACCATCCCTCCTCTTCCCTTTTACGCTCCATCCTTCTCTCATTCCCTTCTTCCTGTTGCCTTGTACGTTTATGTACGTTCTAACAGCCTTTTCTCTTTTTCTTCGCCATCCCTCTCTCCAGTCTATCGCACCATTCCTTCGCCCCTCCCCTAAGCTTTCATACCGTTTCGCGGGAATCTCTTTAAATTTGGCGTTATTCCACTAGTAGAAACTTTGGAATTTTTTGCCGCTCAAGGCATTATCTCGACTTTTAATCACATCTCCCTTGCATTTCTGAGCTCGTGAAGTCTCATTCAGAACCAATTTGTTGTGCTGAGAAGACTTGTTTATTTCGTCTATTGCGCCAAATTAGTGGGTGTGTGCATTCTTGCTCAGGGGGTGTGTGTGTGCGTCTGTGGGGGAGAAGGCACCGTGATAGATGCCATCCCAGTTCCAACCTGAGGCGCAACAGCTGATCAGCAGTCCGCATTGAACGTCCAGCGCCGCGAGGACCTGTCACAGGTGAGTTGCGACTTGCGCAAGTTTATTGCAATAGAGTAGGTCATCTTATTGTTGTTTATAAGAAAAGTGACAGATGTTTCCCAAGTTTAAATTTAACAACTGTTGTTGTTATTGTTGTTGTAATCTTATTTTTTCCTGCTCAAGTCTTACTTAAATTGTAATCCTATATAGGGAGGGGAGAAGATGGGCCAAAGCATATTATAAAGCACATTGTTAGATTTGTAACCAACATTTGTTCCCTAATTTGTCATTTACACGTTTTTATCTAGGCCTATCACCATATGAGATTATTGTTGTCTATAGGGCAGTTGTTTAAAATATATTTCTACCTGGCATTTCTTCAGTAAATAGAGCAGAGTGAAATGGTGTAGGTTACTGAGGTGTCATTACCCCTGTGTGTGTGTGTGTGTGTGTGTGTGTGTGTGTGTGTGTGTGTGTGTGTGTGTGTGTGTGTGTGTGTGTGTGTCGCAACAGTCCTCAAATGTATGTGTGTCGCAACAGTCCTCAAATCTGTCCTTCTTCAAGGACAATAAACAAATGAAGTGGCACCAGGCAGCGACAACACATTTTATCTCGCAGCATCATATGTATCATCATATGTATCATCATATGTACCCTCATATGTATCATCATATGTGTCATCATATGTATCATCATATGTATCATCATATGTATCATCATATGTACCATCATATGTATCATCATATGTATCATCATATGTATCATCATATGTACCATCATATGTATCATCATATGTATCATCATATGTATCATCATATGTATCAGAAGATGTGTTAGAAGTCAGACAGTGGACTCTTATGAGCTAGATGATGTATGTCTAGATAGGTGTATTCATGGGAACTTGTGTATTATTGTAACATGAGGAGTGTAGATACTGTATTAAGGATAAACCAATAGCATTCTCATGTGTCCATTCTGTTAACAAAGTCCCATAACCCTGACAGACTGGCACTTATGGTAGGATACTCCAAGCAGATCTGGTGTCGTGAAATCTTGCTCACAAAGAAATAGCAACCAGATGTGCAGTCCATGCATCTACCCTGCTACCCATGAGTAACTATAGAGAGATTTAAACTTTACATGAAGTTCGCTTAAAGGGAGTCCCATTGAGACCAGGGTCTCTTTTACAAGGGAGCCCTGCATACACACAGTTTACAACCATACATCATACAAAATTACAGCATTATAAAACACAAAACAAAGAGGTCCTCAATCAAAATTTGAAATTGCCCGAGCAGGACCAGAACAACCAACTGTAATGTTCTCTGTAGATTGTTCCAGCAGTGAGGTGCACCATAACTAAAAACAGATTTACCCAATTCAGTGGAGACCCGAAGAACCTCAAGAGTTAACCAACAGATACCAGTGATCCCTCATTTACAACAATATTGTTGGTGATATAAATGATTAAATGATGTAAAACGAAACGGGATATCTACCACATTATCACGTTATTGACATTCACAAATGATATAACGCTGTAATTGGCAGGAGGGAGCAATCTCTCCTTGAAATGGTGACATACCGCCCAGAGTGGTGTGGGAATGAGGAGGCTGCAGTAAGACATCAGAGATAATGAGAGTCCAGGCGGAGCTGACTGTGGACGGGTTTTTTGGTCTCTATATGAACTCTGTCCTTGCTCCAGTATGTTTTCTTCCTCTTCATATCTATCTGTTCTCTTTATCAGCCTGTCCAATAACATTGGATTATTACGCAGCCTCTGCAACCATGTAGCTAATGCACTGCAGTACAGGTCTTGATCAGCTGCTAGGGGCTTTACAGACTACAGCAGAGCTGAATGTACTGTGCTGGCTTGGATGTTTTCCGTCCACATTGTCCTTTACCAGCACTGTTTCAGCCACTACGGTGGATGTGTAACCAGGCCAGCCCAGTACAGCTCAGCTCGGACCAGCTCGATTCGGGTCTGCGTTGGGAATTAGCGTTTAGACTTCTGTATCTCTGTGTTTCTCTCCCAGGATGTTGCAAGAAGGCTGCTCTCATTGAACTCACTCCTGGGGAACAGTCATGGTGATGTCACAGACAGGGTGGATGCTCTTCTGCCTCCTTCTGCTGGGAGAGAGAACTGCAGGTGAGGGCAACAAGACAAGGGACATGAGGCTACCTGTGGAGCTAGCATTCATGTTACTGTGTAAGAAGTGGAATAGTCCTAGTCCCATTAGCAACCAGAACTGCTTTCAAATCACTGAATGTGTGTCAAGAGTCAGAACTTTGGTTTGGGAAGTAAGTGAAAGTGAGATACTGAAAGAGGTCCTGAAAAGTTAAACAAAACAAACGGACAGACTCCCCCGGCTGTACTGTCTGAGAATGACGATGTGTAAATAGAAGCTGTTTTAGCTCACAGAGAAAGACACAGAGAGGGGGAAAGGGGGAGAGATTGAGAAAGAGGGAGAGACTGAGGAAGAGAGAGAGAAGGAGAGACACAAAGAGTGAGAGAGAGAGAGAGGTGGGGGAGGGGTTGGCTTTATGAGAGCAGCCTGAGTGTTTGGATTTACAGAGATTTGTGGCGTAGCATTTGAACCATTTTGTCTGCGAGTGCATTATTTTTTTTTGTGAAGTTGTTTACAGATACTGGAGCAGTGACCTCATTAGCTCTCTCTATTACCAAGCCTCATAGTGTAGGTGGATTGCCGGTCTGTATTGTGTTCCTATTGGAGAACAGTCTCTGTTCTCCCCGAATACCTCGGCTGTCTGTCTGTGCTCCTCAGTTCACTGTGGGGAGATGCAGTGCCCTATGTCTCCAGTGGGGGCGCTCCACCCTGTGCAGGGTCTGCTGGAGCGCTTTGAGGCCGGGCCGGGCTGTGCGGCCAGAGAGGACGGAGACAAGGAGACCCATGTGATTGCTGTGGGGAGAGCCACTCACAGCCCTGATAAACAGGTACCCCCACGCACGCATGCACACCCACGCACACTCACACACATGCACGCACGCACACACACACACATGCACACACACACACACGCACACACGTAAGCACGCACACACACACACACACACACACACACACACACACACACACACACACACACACACACAATCTACAAACAAAAAGTCTGAGATACAGCACACTGACCTCCACCACATCCTACTCTAACCCCCTCCTAGGTGACTGTGCTCCTGAGGCCCATATCTCTGTCCCGTCCTCCCCGGCGAGCCCTGGTCCTGGTACTGAGCTCCCAGCAGACAGTACGCTGGTGGCTGGAGGCTGAGAGACTGCCGCCAGGTCTCCCTGTGCTGGTACAGGTCAGTGTGTGTGTGTGTGTGTGTGTGTGTGTGTGTGTGTGTGTGTGTGTGTGTGCATGTGTGTGTGCATGTTTGTATGTGTGCGTGCGCGCGTGTGTGTGTGTGTGTGTGTGTGCTGGCGTGTGTGCATGCGCTGGCACGTGCGCACGTGTGTGTGAGTGATTGGAAAGCTGCCTGTCAGATTGAAACTAGCCTGTGTGTACTGTAGGTGTGTACCGATAGAAGACCGTGTTCTTCTGCCTCGTCCGTCCCAGGTCTCTCCTAACTCCACAGTCCAGTCCTACAGTCTGGCAGTACGGGTGCAGCCAGCGCCCTCTCTGCCCTTCCGCCCACGGGCACTGCTGCGCTGGGCTCTGCATCGCCACGGCGCTCTGTCCTCCCTCACACAAACACCCCACGCCAACCGTGTCTACATCCGCCTGGGAGAGGGTGAGTCAGCCACACGTACTCTACTACGTAGCCAATAAATCAATGGAACCATTCATTCACTTATGCGTTTAGATTGATTGTTTTTCACTAGGTCTCAAAGCGCTTTACATTGTATGTGGGAAACACACCATTGTGGATGATGCACAGCAGCAGCATACAGTGAGACAAGGGCAGTGGTTGTTGTCATGTTTGTCAAAATGGTGAAGGATCTGAGCTTTCTTTTTTTTTTTCTTTTTTTGGCATGAATAATATTTTTGCCACCACTCGATGCCTCCTTTCCCCTCCTTTCTCTCTACCTCTCGAATCATTTCTCAACGCACTCCAGATACCACGATGCCCAGCGTGTGCCAGCTGCAGTCCTTGTTCCTGTCTCACAACTACTTGACCTCTGACCTGCAGCCACAGGAAGTGCAGGGCTGCGCCCCGCCTGGAGGTAACGGCAGCGACCCTGAGGTGCATGTGATCAAGCTCCATTCAGCAGGGTCAGGCCTCTGTGGGTGAGTCAACGACCTCTGTTTACTGTCCGAGCAAGGAGTATGTATTCCCTCTGGTGGTTGTAGTCTTTTATGTCAAGTGTCTTTGAGTATTTTAAAAAGCTGCACAAATATGTATTATTATTATTATTATTATTGTTATAACAAAGGTCATTTTGAGCCTCCATAATATATTCTATGATAGGCTACATCCTAATAGTCTTGAACGGCCTCCTGTCCTCCTCTCTCCTTACCTTCACTGCCCCTGACCTGAAACAACCTGGCGATAGAAACCAGTGGGCAACAACTCTACCCAGTCCTTTCACTTAGCAGTAGTCATGAAGGAAAGGTGACAGGTAAAGAAAGCCATGCTAGAGTATTGAGACAAACCTCGCCTCTCTCTGTCCACCTCTCTCAGCTCCCTGCAGGTGGAGGTGTCTGTCTCACTGGTGCCCCTGGTGGCCAACGCTGGGTGGCACACTCTGGTGTTGATTCTCAGCAGCGCTGTGCCAGTCAACTGGGCCCTCACCGTCAAAGGGGTCCGGGGACACATCTCTGTCTATGTGAGGTCCCCCTATAAATATTCTATTTATTGTATTTATTTTTAAACTTATTGTTGCACTCCTCTGTGGCACTGTCACTTTTGCATTTCACTGTATACTTGTGTGCACGTGACAAATAAAGAATCTTGAATCTTGAATCTTGAATCTCCGTTTTAATATTATGAATTAGATGGTATATCCCCAGTCACAATGACAGAAGTGGACCTACTTTGTTGTGGAACATTCGGTTAGATCTGCAGTTGGGTTATTCCAACACTAGTTGGACACATTTAACAGGGTATGTTGCCCTTAAATAAACAAAGACTCGATTTAAGCTCGCTTTCACAGTGTGTGCCACTTTTACCAGGTAATCTTGCTATACAAACATCCCACTTCTCTATCTAGGTCTGTTTATCTGTTTATGGCTTTCTATGTCTGTTTATCTCTCTCTCTCTCTCTCTCTCTCTCTGTCTCCCCCCCCACCGCCCAGTCCTCCAACAGTGTCTCCCCTCTCTACCCTCCGGAGCCTGACCTGACTCTGACCAGCATTCTCACCTCCTCTGACCTCTCTACGAACCCTGACCTCTTGGGCTGGGCCAATCAGAGTGGCTTTCCCACGGTGACCTCGTACACAGAGGCTGACTTCGCCAATCGCTTTGTGATCAGGCTGGCTGGGGGCAGGACAGGTCAGGACCTGTGTGTGTCTCTTGTGTCCCTCATTGTGTGAGTGCCCTGTATCTGTATGTTTCATTTGCTATCTCTTAACTATCTCTTTGCTATCTCTTAGTGTGTTTGTTTTGGGATTGTGTTTCTTCTGTCTCTCTGTGTTCTTGGAGGTCATCACATTCCTAGCATTAGAAGGAATGTTTCTATATGTGTCTAACCAGCACTTAACTGAATCTACTGCTGTACCTTCAACTGTACCCTTCTCTCTCCCTCCCCCCTTCTCTCTCCCTCTCTCCTCTCCATAGAAGGGTTTCCGCCCCTGCGTGTGTTGGGCAGTCGCCCCCCGTGGGTTCGGGAGCGCAAGCTGAGGCAGTGGCTGGGTGGAGGGGGGGTGGGCGGGGTCGCTGGCCGGGAGGCTGTCAGCGTACAGTGTGGGGACGGACGACTCAGCGTCGCTGTGGACAGACACATCCTGCAGGTCAGACTCTCACATGAACTCACACTGGTGCTCCAATCATTCACTCTTCAGCCGCTGAGGTGATAGAAAGTGTTTCTATTGACGATACCTGAGGAGGTTGTAGTTCGTAGTTGTTGTCTCTCATTGTCTGTTCTTCCCTCAGACCCTGTCTCTCCCGGTGTCGGCCGTGACCCTGCGTGACCCTAAGTGCCAGGCCCAGTCCAACAGCAGCCATTTCCTATTGGCGTTCCCGGTCATTTCTTGTGGGACTGAGGGGCTGATGCAGGGAGAGCCCAGAGGGGTGCAGTACAAAAACACGGTGAGATGGGGGGGGGGGGGGGGGTCAATACTATTGTTTTTGTTTCAACATAAGTCTCACCATCCTGTCCTGAGGTCCAAAGTATACCATGGCAGTTCAACCATGTCTCACACATTAGAAAGGATTTATGGAATGATTTATGGATTAAACGTGTTCCATTTGGATTTATCGCTATTGGAAGTGAAACAGCAGTGTTGGTCAGCATGGAACTCCAGTGGTTCTGTGCTGAACACACTCAGGAGAAAAGAGAGAGCAGAGCTGTGTGCTTGGGACCTCCGGCAGGCTCATCAGAGAGGCAGACATGATGAGGAGATGGGCTTCCCCTAGACGGAGGACCAGAGGGTCTCTCTGGTGTGAAAGTGAAATGCTTAAAGTGGGCATAGAGGAAAAGAAAGAAGACGAGGAAAGGATAGCTGGTGAGGAAGAGGGGTACAGAGACACCTGACGAGAGAGGGATGGAAGAGAGAGAGATGGAAGAGAGAGAGATGGGAGAGAGAGAGATGGAAGAGAGAGAGATGGAAGAGAGCAGAGAATTATGTTTCTGTTGGTTAAAGTGGCCTAAAGTGGCCTAAAGTGTGTGTATGTGTGTGTGTGTGTGTGTGTGTGTGTGTGTGTGTGTGTGTGTGTGTGTGTGTGTGTGTGTGTGTGTGTGAGGTTGCGTAAGTAGATTTCTTATCTCTCCCAGGCGCCACATGTGTGACCCAGGTCAGTGTGTCTGGAACACTGTTGATCAGCCTAAAACCTGGGGAGGGAGGGAGGGAGAGAGGGAGAGAGGGAGGGAGGGAGAGAGGGAGAGAGGGAGAGAGGGAGAGAGAGTAGGTCGGGACGAGAGAGAGGGGGACTAGAGGTAATCACACCTTTACATAATTGTGATTCGCCATGTTTTGTGTCCTGCCCTCCTTTCTGACCAGGTGTTGCTATGGAGAGACAAGCCCCTGGTTGCTATGCACAATGACACAAAGGAGGAGGAGAAGAAAGAGGAGTTGGCTCCACTGGTCATACATGTGAGATGATTGTGTGTGTGTGTGTGTGTGTGTGTGTGTGTGTGTGTGTGTGTGTGTGTGTGTGTGTGTGTGTGCGTGCGTGCACGTGTGTGTGTGTGTGTGTGTGTGT
>NC_139663.1:17741166-17768666 GCF_951799395.1 Argentina silus
GACTACTCCCCACGGATTACCCCCACGGCGCCTTTCCCCTCTCCCGAACACTGGACCTCCCGCTATCGACCCCGGACCGGACCCCGACGACCTCCCTCGGATTATCCTTCTCTCCACCACCCATAATAATAATAATAATAATAAATACGCCTTTGGGCTAAACCCAAACCCGTCATTTAGTTCCGCAGACGTTCCGTTGTAACACATATGTATCTATCTCCAGAACTCGACCTTTCCAGTTCCTATAAAAATTAGAGAGAGTGCAACACATTTTGATTATAATCAGTATAATCTCATATTTACAACTGTGTCACAGAATAGATTTTGAAAATGTTTATGATGATAATTAGAGCTATCGGTTTATGTAAAACTAGCAGTTGTCAAATGCAATTTCGTTTGTTGATCAACTTATTGTCCCAATTCTCAATTCAGTTGTTATTTGTGAAATCTTATTGTTCTTTTGTCTTTCTCACTCAGTGGTTTACAGAACTGCAAGATACCAGTGTTGCAGCTGTAGTGATGTGAAAACGGCAACTTCATTCATACAGCAACAATGGAGACTACAATCACACAGCTCCCTGAGGAAAATTGCCTTTAACAGAGGAAAATGAGGATTTGCGCTGGAGATTGCTAAAGAGTGAGTCATTCTACAAAATGCCTTTTTTAGGAATGAGGTGTGCTCTTTTTATAGAGGTACTGTGTTCCCTCAAATCACTGTTCAGGTGCAGAAGCAAATTGGCTGCAAAAATGCCCAACAAACAGGGTTAACACACATGAAACACTCAAGCCTTTTCCCCAGGCAGTAGTAGTAGCCTCTGCACTTACTATTCCTTATGTAAATTAGAAACACACACACACACACACACACACACACACACACACACACACACGTGCACATGCACACACACACACACACACACACACACACACACACACACACACACACACACACACACACACACACACACACACACACACACACACACACCTGTTGATAAATATTCAGTTAAAATGGCAGAGCCTGAGGTTTGGGTTAGAAATGCAGAACAGCCACCTGCAAACCTTTTTCTGAAGTTTTCAAATGTCTCTGAGGACTGCTGAACAGGCAGGCAATTTGACTCAAATCTCACATCTTTACAATTTGTATTGTTGGATAACAATGATACATTCTGCAGTTATCAATATTTTCAGATCCATATATATTATTGGGAGCATTTATTCACCAATCCTGAGTTGACTGTGTTCCAAAATCAAATAACTGCCATAACATATAATTCAAACTGCATTTTATAATCTGAAATTCAATTACAGTTATGATACATTTTCTGCAGTTTGTTTCCATTTCTATTACCATAATGATCATAATTGTATATTATCTAAATCACTGTTTTTAGTAATTACTTAAATTAAAATCACAGCTAAAATATTAGTTACACAACCCCATATTAACATAATTCAGTGGATCCAATTCCATCCAAGCCCATCCCATTTTGACTTGACCCCCAAAAGAATTATCTCAATCCAACAGTAAAATACATTGAAATGAGTGAATCTACAAAATCAATCACAAAAACACACATACTGTAAAGTTGAAATCAAATGGAGGAGAGTGTCTGGATTCTTCAACTTACCACTTGGATGCACAGTAGAATCTGGAGTTGTTCTTGTGTCTTTGTCTTAGTAACGTCCTCTTTTCTCTCCCCTCGCGCCCATCAACTGATTGCATGAGAGAGAGAGAGAGAGAGAGAGAGAGAGAGATTTGATTTTGATTTTGAAGCTGTTGTTGTTGAACAGAGCCGAGGATTGTGGGAAACAAAGCTTGACAGAAAACCACTAAACAAGCTTTAAGGTGCATTCAGAGTTCCAACCACTCAGTTCACTAAAGGGGCATTCAGAGGCATTAAGAGGCATGACGTGAACATAGTCACCTATAAAACACACACCACACACAATTCATAATTCCCAGCTACCAATTAATATGTTACCTTTTTCTCCCAGATTGATTATAAATAAGTGATTTCTTTTTAAAGATTTAAACCAAGGGCACACATAACATTACCATTTCACCAAAGTAACAAATGCCATAATTGCAGCAGTCCTTTCTCAAATTGTTCAGTCTTTCTCTGTCCTTCCTCAATATTGACATCATTTTGACAATTATCAGAACTTGTCTGAAACAGCATTAACTGAAATAACAAGTAAACATTTACCGGCTATTTCCCAGAGCAGAACCAACTTCTCTGGGAAGAACCTGTCTATAGTGTCCACGGTTAGTCATCTTACCTCTAGAGAAGTCTAATCCAGCCACACCAGAGGGGACCAAACACACATCCAAATCTGCCCATTCTGGGCTGAGAGCCAGTGACCCATGCTATAGGAGTCAAGGCTACGGTAATCTGGATCTAGTAATAATCTGGCTGAGCCAGAAGACTGGTGTGTGCTGCACTGAGAGCGCCTTTTTCATGGTTTGAAAGTCCCCTCATTCTCACGTGAAACCGGGGACCTTTGCTGTAACATTATCTGTGAGTCAGCACAATTGACATATTACTGGAGGTCCAGCTGTGTGTGTGTGTGTGTGTGTGTGTGTGTGTGTGTGTGTGTGTGTGTGTGTGTGTGTGTGTGTGTGTGTGTGTGTGTGCATGCGTGTGTGTGTGTGTGTGTGTGTGTGTGTGTGTGTGTGTGTGCATGCGTGTGTGGGTGTGGACGAAGGGGTAGACATCTATCCCACACAGTCATGCTTATGACAAGGGTGAGATTTTTTCCCTATCATCACTGAGATCTCAGCACTCACCCACACGAGAAAGAGGATGAAAAGATGTCATCATGTCTTGATGTCAAGATGAAACGCTTTAAAAACTGAGTACTGGAGTACATTTTTTACATTTACTTTTTTGACATTTAGCAGACGTCTTTATCCAAAGCGACTTACAAGTACATTTGTCTAAAGTAAGTGAATTAAGAAAAACAAATCTATGCTAGGACCAGGGGCCGTTGGCAGTCACAAAGCTAGAAGAAGGATCTTTTTTTTTTTTTATTATTATTTACAGTAGAGAAACTGTACAGGGGGGTAGTGGGGGGTGAAGAGGTCTTTTTTGAGGGACAGTCAAGATGTAGCCTGAAGAGATGGGTCTTCAGTCTACGGTGGAAGATAAATAGTGACTCTGCAGTCCTGACAGCAGTGGGAAGCTCGTTCCACCACCAGGGCGCCAGGACAGTGAAGCAGTAGCTTTAAGATAACTGTTACAGATAAAAGAGGTAGTCAGGTTGCTGCTGTAGCTAGCTGTTATGGCTCTGCTTGTTTACAGGGTAATACCCACTATGAAAACTATCTTTCTGTACAAGGTTTAATGAGTCAGCACACAAAATGTTAACAGAATAAAGTCAGTTGACCAAACAAACACTGAAACCAAACGAACACTGGAACCAAACGGCCCCTAAGTGTTATTTTGTTGTTGCACCAACAGCCAAGTCGAAGATTCCTGTGAGCACACAGTGGAGTTGAGTGTGCTGTGCCTCAAGGTACCTTGATGTGCTGGAGTGGAGCTTGTCTTAGCTATGTGGTTTGTGTGGTGGGGGGTTTGCAACCTTCTCCCCGGGGTTTTCAGGGAGAAAAGGCGAGGGGTGGGGGGGGGGCTTGGGGGTGCAGGGAGCAGAGACGTGGTGGTGGGCTCGGTGGGTTTGTGCCTCGTCTCTTTGGGGGGGTTCAGGGGCTTCAGCTCCCCTGCTGGTGGTAAACCTGTCTTTCTAGGAACCTGATTCTCGGGGGTCTGGGGTGCTTTGGGGTTTGGGGAAGAGGGGAAGGTAGATGTCTAGAGGGTGGATTCACTGAACGCCTGGCATTTAGATTTGCTTTTATTTCTGTGAGAACTGCAGTAGTGTTGTGCTAGATTTTCACGTGTTCTCTGTATCCCTCAGAGTTGTCTTATGAGCTGCACAATAAGCTAGCTGATCACAAATATGTGTAACAGCTTACAGCAGGTGAAGACATAAACAAACACAAACACACAATTCCACACTCGGGGTATGGGCAGGGTGTGGAGTCTAGGGACAGCAGGGCCCAGCCAAGTGTCACAATGGACACTGTTGTTTTAACACAACGCCAAACCAGCGATGGTCTCATGTGCTTTCTACATAAACACATGCATACAGAACAGTACACACACTTGCACAGATGAACACACAAGTATATGAATAGAAACGTACAATACATCCCTATGCTAGGGGGAAATATAAGGCGTTTTCACACATCGGCATTGTTACTGTCATTTGCAAACTCTTGGGGGGAAATGAGCTCATATGAAAACGCCCATATCTGATCGCTTCAGTCCTATTCAAAGACAGGCCAGAGTTACCACACTAGCCACATGTTATAGTCTCCGCCACTACTCTTTTCACTGTAGGTGGTGTAGGTGGTGTAGGTGCTGCCCTACAGTAGGTGTTCCCCTGCTGTCACTCCACCCTAATCCATAACACATGTTCCACACAATGTCCAAGTGATTGCATGTGATCGCCTTTGAAATGACAACTAATGCTCATGTTAAACGTGAAACTAAAAGAGTCAACGAAATGTGCCTGATTTATCAATGGGACATTCATTTCTGTGGTCTTCTGTACAAAGAAGTACAGGTAAAAGGGAAGGTTCAGTAGACTGTTGCTTCTGACTGTTGACTGTGTAGGACAGTGATAACCTGTGTGGAGAGAGAGAGCTGGACATGACAGAGAAACAGTGAGAAGATCCTCTGTTTGTTCCTTGACTTTATTCATGCTACAGTAGCACTCTCCTTGGGGTCCACACACAATACCAAACCACCGATGACAAGGAGAGAGAGAGAGAGAGAGAAAGAGAGAGAGAGAGAGAGAGAGAGAGAGAGAGAGAGAGAGAGAGAGAGAGAGAGAGAGAGAGAGAGCGCAAAGAGGGAGATAAACAGAGACACAGGGAGAGATAAAGAGAGACACAGAAAGAGAGAGAGAAAGAGAGACACAGAGAGAGAGAAAGACATAGAGAGAGAGAAAGAGCAAAATGAGAGATAAAGGAGACACACAGGGAGAGAGAGAGAGACAGAGAGAGAGAAAGACAGCGAGAGAGAGAGAGACAGAGAGAGAGATAAAGAGAGACAAGAGAGAGAGAGCGATTCAGATGGTTTGAGTCCTGTCCACACAGCAGTTTAGGCCATCGTCACAGATGTGTGTATGTCTCCGTCAGTGTGGTGGGTGGGTGGGTGTGGTTGCAGCCAGGGGACTGGGGGGATACCACAAACACACAGTGCCACTTTCTCACGGCCCACATCTTTTCTTTTCTCTTCATCATCTCTCTTACACACTACATTTCTGTACATGTACACCCTTTCTCTCTCAGATGGCGAAGGTCACGCCAGACTGCAGGACTTTCTGTAGAAGTGGCTACTGAATGTCTACAGAGCAAAAAAAAAGAAAAGTGTTTCACTGATTTGAACCTACTGTATAACGACACGGAGATGCCAGAGAGCTAGGAAATATAACAGAAAGTCAAAATACCATCAGAGATATTGTCAGTCTCAAACTATTTCATACAAAATGACGTGGTGAAATAGAACACCTGTGGCTGATACAGAACTGGTGAATAAAGTCAGTCAAAGACTTTGGTTGTACCAAAAAGACGCTAGATGCTGTCAGAAAAGGGAAATCACCTACAGTACAGTATCTGTCAAACAATAACAAACCTATTCCCTGAAACAGTAACCATAGTTCCCACATTACAAAAACATCAGTCGTGTGACGTTTTCACACCTTCTTGCAAGTTACGACCTCAACATGTCTGACTGGTATTCTAGTTAGAATACAAATAAGAATTTGTCACGGAAAGTTTGGTGCCAAGATGGAGGGTAACACTTACGATGAGAGGTCAGTGGGACGTACGAGGGTGTGAGAACTCTGAAACGTTCTGCTACCCAGGGCTCTCATACCTCCCTACACACTAAACACACCTCACACCACCGCCACACTGGAAAAACCTTTTAACCCTGATCTGATGGAGGATGTGACATCTGCTTGGCCTCCCTTTTAGCACCCTCATTCAAACTTGTTACTGTGTTCCGTGCTAACCCTGTAGGCTAGATGTCACTTTCCATAATCTCACTCATCTTGACCGAGCAAATGTATTATCACAGTTTTGGGGCGTGGTTCCACTACGTATTTTAGGAACGAGATTACAGCTCAACTATTAGTTTAACTACAAGTTGCAGTATCTTGGTGGTTTTAACTGAATTCAAATCTTAGTAGTGTTTTAATTCATTACTTTTTTTAGTAGTGAGCTCCGTTCACTGCTCACTACATATTTCCCCAAAACGAAAAAAAAGAAAGAAATCAAAATTGTTTTATCCCAAATGACATCAAAGGGGATGATTTGCTTTTCTCTTATCTTTTTGACTACAAAACATAGACAATCCCCATTTCCACATATGTAGACACTGGTATGGTGCTGAAGACAATGAATATGAATATCCCTTTAAAACATTTGTTACCCATGTCTGTCTTGATGGCAGCGATACTCATCACTGTACTCAAACCTTTGATGGTGGAGGGAGAATCCCATTTAACAACAGTCACACACACACACACACACACACACACACACACACACACACACACACACACACACACACACAAAATAAAGAACCTCTGGAAATTATTCATAATGACCTTTGACCTCCATTAGTCATCAAATGCTGTATGTATGTCAGTCTTGTGCCATATACCATGTTTGAATGAGTAATTATACATTTCAAGAACTTCATTTAACGTTCTATTGTAGCTGCACATTTGAAAAGCGTGGAAGGTTTAAGGATGACTACAACTATACAGGATTTAGAGGTTATACCTTGTCCATGTAAAGAGGTACGGTGAGAAAATCTATTAGATGAATGCATAGGCATGCTTAGGTGACCAAAACGAATGGGATGCTTAAGTCTCCAAGTGTGTGGTGTGTTTTCATGGGGTAGACAATGTGTGAATGCTCTCGCAAACTAACACAAACCCCACCCAGAACACCGTCCTCCCTGTCTGAAGGCCCATGCTGTGTCAGAAAGGGTAGATGTGTGAAGCCACAGGCCTGCTCTTTGCAGAACTCACACAGATATAAGAGCAATGGCAGTGAAGCAGGCTGGGAGCTTCAGTGCGGTGAACAACAAATGTACTCCTCATTTCTCATTGTACATTCCACTACTGTTACAAGTGTGAAGTGTGAAAGATTACGTATCTGGAGGTTAGTTTGCCATGTACTGTATGTAGATGCACTGCTGAAAACATCAAATAAGAGACAGGATGAACTGAAGAATCCACACAGCTGTGCTTCACACTCTCTCTTGAGATTTCCCTCTCTGGTCTTGAGTCGACACATCCCCAGCACGTGTGTACTGGTTACCGCCACTGCAAGGCTGCACCCAGTCCCAGGGTTGCTTTTCCCACCTGTCTAGGCCATCAGAAACACATACTGCACACACACACACACACACACACACACACACACACACACACACACACACACACACACACACACACACACACACAAAAAACACACTGTGAACGATACATATTGTGGCTCTCTCTCCATTTGATTTAGCATCAGAATCCACCTGACCCAGATACAAAAGTACCAGCAGACACCTGCTTAACGGAACATATAAACTGGCAAGTATAAAATACCACAGAGAAATGTAGACACACTTGCAAAGGAATAAAAAATAAAAAAATAAAAAGAAATCTTGAATTTGATTACTTTCACAAGTGCCTGAGTGTCAAACTAAGTGTTTGCATTGACAGAGATTTTCCAGTAAAGCCTGTTGCTACTTTTAATTTTCATGTTATCTTGCCTTTGCAACAATCTGCTGAAATATCAGCAAGCACACCACCACATTGGTTTTTTTGAGATCCTGTGTATGTGTGTTTACTAAGTGTATGACAAAACTTTATTGCAAACTGCTGTGCCCTGCACACAGAAAAAGCGAAATCCACAAGTGTTTTTCATTTATACTATCAGTGCGTAGTTGGTGCTTTGTGTGCTTATTCAAATGATGGTTTGTTTGTACTGTGTTGACGCAAAAACACACACAAAAAATTGTTTGAAGAGTTTTGCAAGAATTGTTTGCTTTTGCAAGACATTTATTATGTTTTGCTGGTTTGGTGTGAGGTTTTGTGGTTAGTGTGTAGAGTTTTACAAAAATAGCCTATATTTAGAGAGTGCCTAAGCAATCAGAAAAAATGCAAATGAGTATAACGGATCGGGCCTATGTCAGAGTGCCTTGAACGTTAATGACACCTGGTGGATGTGACCCATCAATGCATTCACTGTATAACCCTTTTTTTTTCTTCTCTCACTTGGGGCCATAGTCTTATGATACACATTTCATAAATAATCGATTTAACTTCAAGGGGAATTAGTGCCAAGAGAATGTTTATTTATTTATTTATTAAATAAGCACCATGTATTCTTCTTTGTCAAGCAATTTACCGGAGTAGAATAACGAGGCTGGGTTGAATTAGATTTTTTTGTCGACATCCCCCTTCGTCATGACAACCGTTAAAGAGGCAATGCCCCCTTGTTTTTCCCTACTACCGCCCCACTCTCAACGTGAGTCACCGACCGCAACTGAAAAGTTGGTAATGAAGTTTCATGGGCTATTCTCGAGAGAACCGGACCGCACCGGACTGGAGTCGCCCAGAGCGGCCGCGCGGGTTCTCTGCTCTGAGTGACTGGCATCAATGCTCTGTGTTCGGGACACCGTTTGATAAACAGATGCGCATAACAAAGTTTGGGAGAAGAGTGGTCTGACAATCATGCACTGATAACAGGTACGTTTTACCTTACGTTTTACTCTTGTCTGACCTTCCTAGAAATCGTGTCACATTGTTAACAAGTAGTTTGAAGATGACTTTTGTTCCTCCTCCACTGATCAATCAGATGCTCTGATTTGCAATCCAATGCAATGCACATATGAAACCCAAAGCCACTTGTAAATGGGTAGTTTCATAATATTCAGCCTGCTTGCAAAGGCCTTTTATGTTTGTCATTAAAAACAGAGGCAAACATATTAAGATTTAATAGCCTACTGTAATGGTTAATATGTGGCAGTGTGTGTCATGGGGCTATAGACAGCCAGTCTGTTTTTTTAGAACTTCCTTTCATTCCATCAATAATCAGACACTGTATCCCAGGCAAACAACAGTTCACATATTATCCTATTATCCTAAACCGTGACGCAAAAGTAGTTTAGGAACATTAGCTTTCACACAGGAAGGGTAAGCACTTTAACTTTGTTTAAACCATGTAACTGTTCTAATCCACAACACCGTTCCTGTTAAATTAACCCACTGGGCTGCAGGGTACACCGTTCCTTTTCAAAAGTTTCTATTACATCAAATGTTGCTTTTTCACATTGTCTTCTCCAATTCTTTTGTCTTTTTTCCTCCAGTCTTTTCCGCAGCAGTTCCCCAAGAGGTGGATCTGACCCCGCTGGTGGACCAAAGCTGATTCCTGACAAGTCATGTGACCAGATCCTCAGATCCTGTCTTAAACGTTTTCATTTGTTACTGGGTGGCTCACAAGAAATCCTCAGAGGGTTAAATTGTTTTGACAGCGCAGAAGAGGTTCCAGAAGCTTCCCTACCCTCCACACACAGCATGTTCTCCCTGTCCGAGCTGTCCTCTCTGAGCGAGAGGCAGGGCAGCTACAAGCTGCTGAAGCCCTGGTGGGAGGTGTTCATGGAGTACCTGGTGGTGCTGATGCTGATGGTGTCTGTGCTGGCAGGCACCGTGCTGCTGTCTCGAGACAGGGTGGTGTGCCTCCCCCTCGACCCACCCAACACCACCACCACCACCACCACCCCCAGTAACCAGAGCTCCTCCTCCAGCAGTGCCCAACCCCAACCCCAACCCCAACCCCAACCCCAACCCCAACCCCAACCCCACACCTCCACCAGGCCCTCCTCCACAAAGCTTTCCACCCCAGGCACCCACAAGAGCAACGCCTGGACCCCAGCCAAGGGCAGACGCACCAACCTGGACTACCAGCAGTACATCTACATCAGCCAGGTGTGCTACCACGAGGCCCTGCCCTGGTACTCCCGCTTCTTCCCCTATGTGGCCCTGCTCCAGTCCCTGGTGCTGCTGGCCAGCGGCTGCTTCTGGTTCCACTTCCCCCTCACCTCCGCCCGCATAGAGCACTTCCTGGCCATCCTGGGGAAGTGCTGCGAGTCGCCCTGGACCACCCGAGCCCTGTCCCACGCCGCGCTCCAGGAGAGTGCCCAGGCCCAGGTCCAACAGGAGGAGGAGGAGGAGGAACCCCAACCCCCTCTACCTCCGACCCCCTCCTCACCCCCGGTACCCCGCAACCGCCAGTCCAGCATGGACTCAGGCACAGACAGCCCCCTGCTGGACAGGTCGGATAGTGTGTCCACAGCTGCCCCTCCCTCGCCGTGCCCCTCCTCTCTCTCCAGGACCTCGTCCCTGTCCTCTGTGTCTCTCGCCCCCCGGGCTCGTGTACCGGCTTCCAGAACCCCTGTGGTGCCGGATGGCCCCCGACGGGTCGCCAGCCTGGACCGGAGCGATGGGGAGCAGGCCAGGGCGCTGTTTGAGAGGGTGCGCAGGTTCCGCTCCCACTGTGAGAACTCTGATGTCATCTACAAGGTCAGGGGCGATTAACTGGATATCTGTCATCTCTCTTTCAACATTGTGTTTTCAAGCCTTACGCTTACATTCTGATCAAACATCTTAAACAGAGGGATGAATTTTAGCATTACTTTTAAAACATGGAAATTGTCTATTTTGTATATGATTATATATGCAACTTTTATATCGGACGTACATTTCAATAGTTTGAGTTATCTCCCCTGCTCCAGGTGTATTTGGCTCAGACAGTGTTTAAACTACTGATGGTGGTGCTGATAGTGAGCTACACCACCCCTCTGCTGGACTCCATCATCTTCACCCACATCTGCCTGCCCCAGGCCCACGCCCTGACGGGCTACAGTGCCTTTGAGTGCACCCACGCCCTGGCCTCCGTCCTCCACAAGCTGCTGGTGGCCTACGTCACCCTGGTGGGCCTGTTTGGACTGCTGGGCCTCTACACCCTCAGCTGGATCCTCCACAGGTCTGGATAGACTGTGTGTTTGAGAGTGTGTGTGTGTGTGTGTGTGTTTGTGTGTGTGTGTGTGTGTGTGTTTGTGTGTGTGTGTGTGTGTGTGTGTGTGTGTGTGTGTGTGTGTTTTTGTGTGTGTGTTTTGTGTGTGTGTGTGTGTGTGTGTGTGTGTGTGTGTGTGTGTGTGTGTGTGTGTGTGTGTGTGTGTGTGTGCGTGCGTGCGTGCGTGCGTGCGTGCGTGCGTGCGTGCGTGCGTGCGTGCGTGCGCGTGTTTGAGGGAGGAAGAATATGATGAACAAATCCTTTGTTGAAAGGATTTGGGACGCTGTCTTTCTAACATCAGTGGATGTTGTTTGTGTCATTCCTATTTTCTTTTCTCCCTGTTGTCTGATGTAGTAGTTGCATGAAAATGTACGTTGTTGTCGATCACTTTATTAGATAGGGGAACAGGGAGCTCTGAGAAGAAAGGCCCAGGTAATTAGATAAGTGTTTAATTCTAAATTCTCGGTACTGACCTTTTCGGTCGCAATATCTCATGACCGAATGTCCATTGAGTACCAATTATTAGGAAGTATTTACCTTATTATTTAATTCGATTAAAAAATAAGTCTTAGTGGCATTACAATGAACAGAAGATACATTAATAGCACTCGTTGATGTCTCATGGCTGCTCCACAGCATACCTGACAGTCATTTGACAGAGCCAGACAGTGTGCCTCTGAATATTGCATATAGCTGTAAAGTCTGGGATGTGAGATTAAATCCTATGCAACAGTCTATATCTTCCCCTGTACTGTTCCTGTGTAGTGTTGCTGCAAGTAACAACAGTGTATTAGCGTGTTGATTAGGACTGTCAGTTGATTAAAAAACATAGTTGATTATTTTTTCCTATTAGTAGATTAATCTACAGATTCATCTGATGTGGAGATGTGAAACGTTTTGACTTTATTTTTCACCTTGTGATTTAGATGGTCAGAGATTTTTCGAAACATTTTTAGACTAGAAACCCAAAGTGGTGCCTAAACAGTGAATGGAGGAGTAATAGGGTATTTTACAAGTTAACAATGTCGATGATGGCCTCCAAATCAAAGGTGCAAATGACCATTCACATTCCCATAGATTAAGACTAATTGGTGCTAACTGCTTGAGTCAAGCTTCCTTGTTAGAACACTCTTGTTTATCCAAAATTCATACAAAAACGGATAGATTTTTGCAAACATTGCTTGTCAATTTATGTGTGTGTGTGTGTGTGTGTGTGTGTGTGTGTGTGTGTGTGTGTGTGAGAGAGAGAGAGAGAGAGAGAGCGAGAGAGAGAGCGAGAGAGAGAGCGAGCATACTATGTGTACTATGTTTTGCTGATGAATTGAGGTTTGTTTTGGCCTCCTCAGCCTCTCCTGTGTGGTGCTTCTTTTTGCATTGCCAGGATAAGGTCAAATCACGTTGATATAAATATCATGGTATAAATTAACTCTCACTCCTTGGTGTTCTTGAAGAAAACTGTGTGTGTGCGCGTGTGTGTGTGTGCGTGTGTGTGTGTGTGCGTGCGTGTGTGTGTGTGTGTGTGTGTGTGTGTCTGCTCCCTCAGCTCCCTTCGTCAGTATTCCTTCAACAAGCTGAAGGAGCTGGGCTCTCTGAGAGACGTTCCTGACCTGTGTAACGACCTGGCCTTCCTGCTCCACATGGCCGACCAGTACGACCCCCTGCTGGCCCAGCGCCTCTCCGTCTTCCTGTCCCCCGTCAGTGAGACGCGGCTGCTGGAGGAGAGCCTGGAGAGGCGCTGGGGGGCCGAGAGGCTGCGCTCCATGACCACCGCCGACCCTGAGGGGCGGCCCCTGCTGCAGCTGGTGGCCCTGCCCCGCCTCCCCCCCGCCCTCTTCACCCTCAGCCAGCTGGTGGTGCTCAAGCTGGAGCTCATCACTGATGCCAAGCTCACCGCACAGGTGTCCAACATGACCTCACTCAGGTGTGCTACAGTACGTTATTTACAATTAAACAAATATGTTTTTTTTAAAAGTACAGTATGTGTGTATAACGCATTTCTGGAGAGATTCCAAAATCCTAACAGTTCGATTTTGTGTAATTATTTTACACATACTATGCATTTAGAGGCCATCATCTGTTTCTTTCTCTCTGACAGGGAGCTCCACCTGTACCACTGTACTGCAGCCGTGGAGCCTGGCGCTCTGGGAGTCCTGCAGGAACGCCTGGAGGCCCTCCACCTCACCTTCACCCAGGCAGCAGAGATCCCCAGCTGGGCCTACTCTCTCCGGGGCCTGCAGGAGCTCCATCTCACCGGCCGGCTGGGCTGTGAGGGTGGGGTGGGCCGCGGCTGGGCCCTGGGCAGTCTCCGCCAGCTTCGACACCTCCGTGTGCTGGTCCTGAGGGGCATGCTGCAGCGTATCCCCGGAGAGCTTGGTGAGTTGGTGGGCAGCCTGGTGAGGCTGGAGATCCAGAACGAGGGCTCCAGGCTGATGGTTCTGACGGGGCTGCGACGCGTGACCGGCCTGACTGAAGTGCAGCTGCAGGGGTGTCAGCTGGAGCGTCTCCCCTCGGCCCTTCTGGCCCTGACCAGCCTGCGCACCCTGGACCTGCAGAACAACAGCCTGCGTACCCTGGAGGAGCTGCTGGGGCTGGCCCACCTGCGCCGTCTCTCCTGCCTTAGGCTGGCCCACAACCGTGTGCTGGCCCTGCCGGCCAGTGTTGGCGTGTTGCGCGCCCTGGAACTACTGGACCTGGGACACAACCAGCTCCAGAGCCTGCCCCCGGCCCTCTTCACCCTCCACCGTCTCCGACGGCTCCTGCTGGCTGGGAACCTGCTGGAGGTGCTGCCAGCAGAGGTAGGGGCGCTGCCACTGCTCTCCGAGCTGGACCTAAGTGGTAACAGGCTGGAGAGCCTGCCTCCGGAGCTCTTCAGTAACTGTATGGAGCTGCGTAGCCTGAACGTGTCTCACAACTCCCTGGGCTGGCTGCCCCCAGGGCTGGGTAACCTGAGTCAGCTCTCCAGGCTGGACCTACGCAGTAACAGCCTGGAGGAGCTTCCCATGGAGCTGGGCTGCTGCTCAGGGCTGCGTGGAGGTGGTCTGCTTGCAGAGGACTGGCTGCTCCACTCTCTGCCACGCCACGTGAGGGAGTTCCTGACCCAGCCGGGCTCTCCCTCAGCCAAATCCTCAGAAACACAATCCCGTCCCGACTCGGATAGCTTCCCGTACTTCTCCGCTACCCAGTGGTGCTTCTCGTCTGCTATGGAGTCACGGATATAGAGGTATAGAGCTGGAGAGGCACAGGAGACCGCTAACCACTCATGGACTAAAACTACCTTCCCTCATCATCGTGTTGTGTCTATGTTTGATGCCACATCTTTTTCATCTTGACCACTCTCTTTCATGTTGACCACTTCTTGAGGATGTAGCCTGGCGATACATCACTACAGTACGGTTTATCATCTATCATTTCCCCTTCATGACTAGACAAGAAGTGCTTTGACTTGGAAGTTCACAGACTTGTGGAATCAAAGCCAAAATCCACTTGGCCTCAGTGAATCGTTTGATGCCTTACATCACTGTACTGTTGAAATAACGGGTATGTGTATGTTACCCTATGAAAAAAAAGAACTTGACTAAGCAGGCAAGCAGGCTGAACTGAATGTGCAGACTGAGGAGTTTTTGCTTCCTCTAGAGAGAGTCTCTTTTCATCCACGTAAGTGCTAAGTCAGACTCCCCAAACAGTCTTTTTGAAGAAGGCTATATAAGACTGTATGAATGAATGTCCTACTGTTCAGGATCAGACATTGAGATAGAACGGCTGTTCAGTTTGTCCCTATGGCTGTGGAGCTCAGAGTTCCCCCGCAGGCTTACTGAAACTCTGAGCTTTCTCCCATGTTTGTCTGACGGGGACAATGCTGCAGGCCCAGAGGCCTCAGTGGGGAGGGGGCACATGTCTGGGATGAAGAGCTGGACTCAGACAATAGCTGTCTGGCACTTGGGGCAATGAGCTTGTATGAAGTTCAAAAGCTCTACCATATAAGGAAACTGAGTAAAAAATATAGAAAGACTTAAAAGACCAATAAGATTAACCTTGATATTAACAAGTTTAACTATGCTTCAGCTGGAGCAGAACTGAATAACCGACTACTAAATGTAGCATGAGCGCTTTGTACTGATGACTGCTGAAAAGTTAGATGTTTATAATGAAGATGTGTTCCCTATGAAGTTAAACAACTGACAAGGAGTAGAAGAATGAAAGAGAAAATGTGGAAATCACAGTGTTTTGACTGTTGCATAGATAAGTTGAAGCAAACACAACCAGCGGAAACACATAATATGGTTTATATTATTAAAACTATTATTATTTCTGTATATATCTTTTTTTCTACTTTGTACTGCTAATAATATGACTAATACATGTGTGTCTGCTTACTTGATATGCTCTTTGTAGAACTACTGGATATGCATGTGTAGATTTGACAAGTGTCTTAATACCATTCAAATTACATCTGCCAAGTTATGCCATGGGATACCTTTCTTTTATGTGTAGCTGAGACTTTTACTGAAATGTAAAAGTCTCACATCCATACTGCACTGAAGCCATGCAATATATTTGCAAGTTTAATAAAAGGAATGCTGAATAAACCTCAATCTTGCTCCATGTCCATCCCTGCCAAGGTAAAGACGTGTGTGGTGTGTGTGTGGTGTGTGGTGTGTGGTGTGTGTGTGTGTGTGTGTGTGTGGTGTGTGTGTGTGTGTGTGTGTGTGTGTGTGTGTTGTAGCAAATATAGGGTTTATTAATAATAATAATAATAATTATTATTAATTCAATTTCAAATGAATACTGTAATTACCTGGAGACACCACTTTATGACTGCATTGGGCAGAGATCATTAAGTTCAACTCTGAAATGTTATTTTACAGAATAAGAAAGTCAGAAACCTGTTTGACTTTCCTTGGGAACAAATACCAAACAGGAATGGAAGACCTCAGAAGAAGCAGAATACTTTTTGATCTTGAAGAAGATGAGGTGTGGTCCCAGGTAGACGTAATTGGTTGAGAGACAGTCTCTATGTGTTTGTGTGTGTGTGTGTGTGTGTGTGTGTGTGTGTGTGTGTGTGTGCGTGCGTGCGTGCGTGCGTGCATAAATGTCACATATCACAGTTATACGCAATGACTGTGGTTATACAGTACATGGGGATGGAGAGAAGGTGTGGGTTCCTGAAAAACAGGATCAAAAACAGGAACAACAATCTTTACAAATAACTCTCTTGTCTCTGATCTCCCCATAGTTACTACAGTGTGTGTGTGTGTGTGTGTGTGTGTGTGTGTGTGTGTGTGTGTGTGTGTGTGTTATGGCTAAAGGTTAGGGTTAAGGCTAGGGTTATCAAATCAAATCAATTAAAATAAATTGTCATTTACACAATATACAGGATACAATGTAAAGAAATGCTTTAGGGGAAGCAACTCCTCAACAACGCAACAATCAAACAATATTAATTTGCAGTGCAATGTCACAATAATAACAACAGTAATAATTGCAAAAACAATGGCAATAGCATAAAGTGGAGTGTCACAGGATAGCAACAACAACACTCACAATGAGTAAGTGTGTGACTGCATGTGCGTGTGATCGATAAGGCTAGGGTTAGTAAACAGTCTGGCCCCAAAACTAGGTTCAATCAATCTCTATTTACACCATTTACACCAGTTGAGCACATATTCGGATCAGTCCCGCTTCTTTCCAGTCTTCCGCTTTGGGGTGTCTGACTGGTGATTGGCAGGTTGTCTTGTCCAATCCTGATCAGATTAAAAGTAGGTTGACCAAATCGACGTGTAATTCCACCAATAATATGGATGCATTTTTTGGAGGCGGTAGTTCCGGGTAGTCGTATAAACTGAGGCCTCCCCATGTGGTTTTGAGGAGCATTTTGCGGAGGTTGAGATATAACAGAACTACAAGGTAAGTCGATAATATTGTTTATTTTAAAGGCATTTTGACTTTATCACTATGTCTCTGTTTATTCGTAATACGTGGTCAAGTGCGCCTAATGCTTTTCCGGGGACAGATGATAAACATTTGTCATTTTTAATCCGGTTTGTTAGGTTTGATTCGTGAGCTAGCCAGCAGCAGGGAAATGAAGACTTGTCCAGTCCAAATGGCTCAAGTCGTGGAAAGCTCTGCAATCAGAGTAAACCATAATATTTTGAGAACTCCACAACGTCGACATATGATCAGAGCATATTCTTCGTTCAATGTGAGTCGTGTCGAGTGGTTTGTTTAGCTAACGTAGCCCAGCTGGCTACATTGCCATTTCTAAATGGAGCCGGATTTCATTGTTTGCATTAGCTAGCTAGCATAGTCCGCTACGGATGCTAACACTCACTCAGACTTTTCCAATCATGACCTGTACCGCAATATGTCTGATGTAGCTGAAGTTCATATTTATAAATCAGTAGTTGAGCGGTTTATGTTGAGCGCTAGCAATTTGCTTTGGGCACTATAGAGCCTCTAGTAGTGGAACAACGTTGGCAGCTCGTTACGCAGCAGTGTAGTAGTCCTGGCTGGCTTCATTGAATGAGAAGGCCCCGACGTAGATGGTGACTGCTTTTCCAACCATCGTAGCTAGTACTACTAGTGCTGTTATGATGGCGACGTGGTCATGTTGAAGGTCTATATGCACGTTTAGAACAGTGCCCCCTATTATTTCACCCCAGCAAGATTAATTAATAAACAGTTATCGTAGATCTATCTATAGCATTGTAGTGTGTGGGAGGGGGATGGGGATGGCAGGTGTGAACAGCCAGCCACTATTGCTACTGTTGCCTCTTCGCCAGGACTCTCACCTGAGGTAGGAAAAAAAGGCTAAATTATATATTACCCCTTCATCCTACCTTTTCTCTTTCTCACAGAACAGAATGGCAGAGAATGACGTTGACAACGAGTTGCTCGACTATGAAGAGGACGAGGAGCCACAGGGAGCCCCTGAGACGGCAGCCCCAGCTGGCAAGAAGGAGGTGAAGGGCTCCTATGTCTCCATCCACAGCTCCGGGTTCAGGGACTTCCTGCTCAAGCCTGAGCTGCTCCGTGCCATCGTCGACTGTGGCTTTGAGCATCCCTCTGAAGGTGAGGGCAGGGGACAGCATACATGTCTGGGGGAAAATGCATATTTGAGAATGGGGTATCCTTGTCAGGCAAAATGGAAGCACTGGAATGGTTTGAACTCTGTGTAAGCTCTCAAGCAAATAAATGTTTATATCATGTCTGGAGTGGGTGGCTGTAAAGGGCTATGATGGGGTTGGGAGTAGTGAATGAAGGGCTTGAATAGCTGATTGACGTATTTGTGTAGTAGACAATGAGTGGGTCTGTAGGAGGACAGGTGAATAAATTAGTGGCCATCAGGTGATGGCCCACTTGTGGATTTTGATGGCCTACACTAGAAGCAATGAATATTCTGTCCAGACTCTCTGTGCATACTTTTCATGTTTGTGAATGACCCAGTATTGACCATATGCCCCCCCCCCCCCCCAGTCCAACACGAGTGCATCCCTCAGGCCATCTTGGGGATGGACATCCTGTGCCAGGCCAAGTCTGGTATGGGTAAGACAGCCGTGTTCGTGCTCGCCACACTACAGCAGATCGAGCCTGTGGACGGACAGGTCAGTACTTCAACACAGAAAATATTTCTTTGGAATAACATTTATTACAATGCTTTTAGTTTGCATTAATCTCATAAGAATAAGCTCCTAATTAAAGGTTAAAAACAAAACATCTTCCACTTACAGTCTATTCTGTTTTAATAGTTTATTAGAATCAAATTGCATTGACAAATGGGTAACCTGTAAACTCTCGACACCCCTCTCTCTTTCCCAGGTCTCAGTGCTCGTCATGTGCCACACGCGAGAGCTGGCCTTCCAGATCAGTAAAGAGTACGAGCGCTTCTCCAAGTACATGCCCACAGTCAAGGCTGCCGTGTTCTTTGGTGGCATGTCCATCAAGAAGGACGAGGATGTGCTGAAGAAGAACTGCCCTCACATTGTGGTGGGAACGCCTGGCCGCATCCTCGCACTCATCCGCAACAAGACCCTCTTCCTGAAAAACGTAAAGCACTTTGTCCTGGATGAGTGTGACAAGATGCTGGAGCAGCTAGGTGGGTTATGCTCATTTGTCATCCGCTATTTTTGATGTCTTGATGACATGTCCTAATTTCACATTAGTGTAACGCATCCAGAATCAGTGGTTGTCATATCAATAGGCTGTTATGAATGGGAGAAGTTGGAGATTGATTGGACTTTCTCACCCCTCTCTCCGATGTTCCAGACATGAGGCGTGACGTGCAGGACATCTTCAGGCTCACGCCCCACGAAAAGCAGTGTATGATGTTCAGCGCCACCCTCAGCAAGGAGATCCGACCAGTCTGCCGCAAATTCATGCAGGATGTAAGTACAGGGCCAGAGGTGGGGGGCAGCACTCCCACAGCTTATGATGTTAGGAGATTCTTGTAGTCTCGTTCCCAGACACTTCCGCCCAAAGGTCTGGTGGACCAACGCTTCAAACCTGGCCTTTATTAAGCCAATAGAAAGACTGTCAGTGATTCAGAGCTATGCCTCGCGGCACCATGTGATTAGCTGAAATCAACATACTCTATTCAGTAAATTCTCTCCTACTTAGGCCAGGTTTGAATCATTGTTATTCCAGATTTATAGCACTGTAGTAGCCTGGGGACAAGGTTAGGAATACCAAGTGTAACTACTTGGTTTCCCTAGAGAAGTCCTGGATTGACATTCAGATCTGGACTTTCTTGGTCCGACATGAAAGCAGATGTATCGCATGTTAACATTTGAGACTTTATCCTGAATGCCAGTCAGAAAACTGCTTAATTTTGCCTATAGATAATTTAGCAAGTCTCCACTGGGGGTATTTTTGCTGGTGAGTCACTTCTTGTGATTGCTGTTCCTGTAGTGCATTTAGACGACTAGGTCTGAAGTTTGACTGTCTGGCCCTCTCTCCTCAGCCCATGGAGGTGTTTGTGGACGATGAGACCAAGCTGACACTCCACGGCCTGCAGCAGTACTACTGCAAGCTGAAGGACAGCGAGAAGAACCGCAAGCTCTTCGACCTGCTCGACGTGCTGGAGTTCAACCAGGTAAAACCAGAGAAGCCAGTTAAATGTCTTTGTATGTCACTTTTTACATAGACAAATATCACAGCGCTTCATAGCAAAAACAATACTAAACAATAAATGCAATACACACTATGATCTAGCACCGAACCAAAGGTAAGCCAAGGAAAAAAACTCATCAGAGAGGAGAAAAATATAGAAGCCACACGAGAGCTTGTAAAGTTATCCCAATGTTACCTTTTTTAATTTATTACATCATATGCATTTTGTTAACATGTTTTTAGATAAAAAATATTTTTTATCAGATGTATGAATGAGTTTGATGGTTCTGTGTTGAGTGGAGTTGTAATGTATCCTTTTATCCTCTAGGTGGTGATCTTTGTCAAGTCAGTCCAGCGCTGTGTGGCTCTGTCTCAGCTGCTGGTGGAGCAGAACTTCCCTGCCATCGCCATCCACAGAGGCATGGCTCAGGAGGAGAGGTCAGTCTCTCTCTCGCTCTCTCACACGCATGTCTCTCTCACACAGCTCTCATTCAATTGAGCTTCAAATGCTTACAATGTTTATGGAGCCCAAAGCCTCATCAATTCACTCAACACATTGTTCCCTTCAAAGGGGCCCAGACCCTGTAATACCTATAGCAGCTGTGTTGCTAATCCCCCCCTGGCGCTCTCCTATCCCTACTAGGCTGTCCCGGTACCAGCAGTTCAAGGACTTTCAGAGGAGGATCCTGGTGGCCACCAACCTGTTTGGCCGAGGGATGGACATAGAGCGAGTCAACATTGTCTTCAACTACGACATGCCTGAGGATTCAGACACATACTTGCACAGGGTGAGCCAAAGGAGCGCTTTCTCTTTGTTCAAAATGCCCAATCGGATACTGACTTGAGTTAACTGACAAGCTTTGAATATTAGCAAATGTCTTAATTTTGGTCTCAAAGAACATCTCCCCTAGGGTCTAATAGTCTGTCTTATATCCCCAAAAGAAGCACAGCTTCTGGCACCGTCACCCATATGTAACCCCCCTCTCCCCCTCAGGTGGCCCGTGCTGGCAGGTTTGGGACCAAAGGCCTGGCTGTGACCTTCGTATCTGATGAGACTGACGCCAAGATCCTGAACGACGTGCAGGACCGCTTCGAGGTCAACGTGGCAGAGCTGCCCGAAGAGATTGACATCTCCACTTACAGTAAGTCTCTCCCTCTCTCTCTCTCCTTCCTCAGGTCAGCCCTTCAGATGTCCCCACTTGTCTCTGAATCCACTTTCCCCTCATCCATGTTAGAATGATTTTTTAGCCCGTGTCAATTGCTGCTTGTATATCTTGTTGAATTCTACGTGAAGTGGTCGAGGCAGATGCATGTTGGCATGTGTAGAATGTATTGAGGAGGGGTGAGACTACATTTACTATCATAACAACCTCCTTAATGTCCGTGTGTGTTCTGTTGGGTATTCCACCCCTGTTAATCATAAGTGGTCTGTAAAGCCCAGCCTGAAAGGCTGGTAGGATCTTGTTAGCTCATGGTTGCCCCCCAGATAATTGGTTGGTATAATAACTCATTGGGTAATGGTGGTGATGAGACAACAATTGGATTGCCATGTAACTGGAGAGGAGACCCCCGTCCTGTATATATTTAACCCATCTGTGAAAAGCTGGAATGCCCAGCTGTTACTTGTGATTGACGCAGTGGTCTTAGGGACGCTGTAACTCATCTTCTCCTCTTCGTCCCCCCCCCCCCCCCACACACTCTTTCTCCCTCTTTCTTTTCTACAGTTGAACAGTCCAGATGAGTCTTCAAGCCCAGCAGAATTGTCCCCTACCCTTGAATCTCTGTGTCCATATTTGGATGAAAACCCTAACCCTCCTCACTGTTTATTTTAAAGCTCTGCTCCTTGACTATGTTCACCAAACATTTTTATTTTGTTTTAATGTATCTCTTTGGGGGTTGTCCAGTTTAAATTTCTTGTCTTTTATCGTGGTTTGTTTTTGGTCAATGCAATTAAAAACTTTTTATAAAACTCCACTTCATTGTTCACTTTGTATTTATTAAGATGTTTTTCTTCTACTTGGAACAATGTTTGAATGAATATTATGGGAATTGTCTGCAGTCTTGTCAGGATGGCCGAGCGGTCTAAGGCACCGGACTCACGGTGAAAGTCCTTCCTGGAAAGGAGTACTCTGGTCTCCGAATGGAGGCATGGTTTCGAACCGCACTTCTGACAAGGTTTTAGTAGAGCATGGTGTTAGCAGTGTTTACGCGTTAACTGTGCTGTAAGATGCATCGTATACAGTGCATTTGGAAAGTACTCAAACCCCTTAACTCTTCCTCCCGGGGAAACCTTATGCTGTACATTGAAGACCCATCTCTTCAGGCTACATCTTAACGGTACCTCTAAAGACCTCTTCATCCCCACTACCCCCCTGTACAAGTTTCTCTCCTGTAAATAAATTAAGTAATTCTTCCTCCTTCGAGCAATGTGACTGCCAATAGCCCCTGGTCCTAGCATAGATTAGTTTTTATTATGATGACTGATGGATAGATGATTCACTTACTTAGACAAATGTATTTGTTGTAAGTCGCTTTGGATAAAGGCGTCTGCTAAATGCCGTAAATGCAGTTTGCCTCCAGACAGAAGGTTGAATATTAATGTTGGTCACTCTTTAAGCAGTAGGTGTGTGACCGCATACCGCTGTCCTCTCCACTCAGAGCAGAGCAGGGACGTTCATCTGCTAGTTGTCAGGCCTCTATGCTTAATATATGCATATGGCTCCTAGACTAAGCTGAGGAAGCTCCATGCAGTCCAGTGACTCATGCCTGGCGCTGGGCATCAAGGCTCTATTTACGTCAGTGTGGGGTGTCCATGGCATCCCTCCATTAGGTAAGCAAATATCTCCCTAATGGAAAAATTATTTATACAGGCATCATAGGTTGACCCCCCCCCCCCCCATCATCATAAAGGAAAACAACATATCAATGATAATTGACCTCAACTCAGTGTTTGTGTTTGAGCCACACCTCCCCCGCTATCATTAAGAGAAACAGGTGCAACATCTCAACACTCCAGGATGGAACAGTGAATCAAATTCTTTATTCCAAATGCAGCATGAACTCAGTTGGCCAGTGAATCAAAGTTGGGGATGAAACATGCACATTAGAGTTCCATAACTCTTTTTAGGGGTTGAAAGTACATTGACAGTTGTTTGAGTGGAGTATTTCGCAGAACATTTGCTTACACATTCTGGTCATCATTCACATGATTTGAACATGGGCATGTGTGCTCACTAGTTAAACTCAGACATGACATCAGTGCTTGTATACATGGACTGGTTCATTGGTTATAATAACTCATTATAATAGATTGGCCCGAATACAGCAGATAAACTCTACAAACAAAATGATGCATCTGTACATAGCTGCTCTATAGTGTCCAGTATTAAAACTACAGACATCCTTATCAAACCACAATCTACATAGGCAACAAAGCAATGGCAGTGTATAACACATCAGTTAACATTTAAAGTCAAAAATGTCTTTTTTTTCCCTTTTATAAAGTGTGAAGTTCCCAAAAGAGGTTGTGTGTTTAGAAACAGCATAGTACCTATGAAAGCCTGATCTGGCATTAAAAAGAAGAAAAAAAAAGGCAAATAAGAAAAAAAAATACACACATGAACATAACACAAATCAAATAAGGCAGATTAAAGAGCTCTCTCATGGACTACAATATAAAATGGACTTCAACACTTGAACTCTCAGTAATACTTCTCATGGAGTCGAAGACAGAAAAGCATGCTGATTAGATGAGACCCATCTCTCCATACATCTCCTTCATTTAGAGACTCTGTCATGAACAGAACTGCTAAGGTGCATGAGTTTGAACCCCAAGTCCTAATAAGGGAGAACTTGGGGCATTTACAGTCAGCCCTCCTCACCCAAGGGTTAGGGTTGCTGATCTCTACGAGGTGCTATTACAGGACAATGACACACGTGCCCTTGGAGGTCCTGTGGTAGTAACCCCCACCCCTGACCTCTGACCCCTTTGTGGGGTCCTTATGTTCTCTTACAGTCGTTTTAATGAAGGTGATGTCATCGTCAGCATCTCGGCCGTTCTATGGCAGCATTCAGAAATAGACACCACATAAACATGAAGCGACATGAGTGAGACTTTTGTTTTGTTGAGTGTCCTGGATCAGTCGCTAGATTACAGGCCAGATCGGGTCCCGAAACGGTTCCACCCACTAGTCACAAATTACATGTTTACTTCGTACCCAGGCTTTTTTAATTTTATTTTTATAACAAACCAGAGGGTGGCTGAGGCTGAGGCTGAGGCTCCCTCACTCTGCCTCTCAAGAGCCAGGATTGTAATTTGTTTCGAATCAGCGAGTCGACTTCTCGACGCCAGAATCTCCAGACCTGTTTCTCTGGCTCTTGCTGAATGTCTCACTTTTTGGAGGGGGGCTGAGGCAAAGCAGAGGAAAAGAAGGAGATGGGTCCAGCTGTGTACACCACCTTCGACCTTTCGCCCACTCACACACGTAAAGCCTCAGCCAACAGGTTCAGGTCTGTCCCTTTTTCTAGACATAACATCTCTCCCCAAGTCTTTGTCCGTCATTGCTCAGGTAATGGGGGGCCGTCTGATGATTACAGTGAACACTGGTGTGACCCGAGGTTAAGTCCCAGATCTGTCAAAGCTGTTCTGTCTCTGCTGACAGCTCTCAGCTGTTTTGTCCCTCTCAGCCCTACCCCTGATCCCCCCCCCCACCACGCGAGCACCTCGCCCCTCCTGCCACGCCATGCCAAGCTCCAAGCATAGCAGCAGCGCTTCACTCACTGGCCGCCACCGTGTCATCATCGTCTCTGTCACAGCAATAAATACCTTGGAATAAATACCATTACAAACACAAACATCCTTCCAGAGCAGTTATCAGCTTGTGATCTTGTGTGACTTTTTTCATGTCTTCATTGGTTTCTTTCTCAATTCTCAGATATCGGACATCTAATGAAGAAGTCAACTGAAGGTTTGATATGGGCCTGATTCTCCTTTCTCTTAGAATCAGACCTGATTGACCATCATGTCTATGCTAACAGTCAGCCACCATGATGGAATTGAACATCTCCATCTCCACCGCCGTACCCCGAAATCCACCAGTCTACTGGGAGTGTGCAGCAGTTGGGTAGTAAGTAGTCTACATTGTGTGTGTGTGTGTGTGTGTGTGTGTGTGTGTGGGTGTGTGTGTGTGTGTGTGTGTGTGTGTGTACCAGTACCACCTCTCTCTATCGTCCCCACAGTGCGGGTTCAGTACCAGAGTTCAGGAGTGCGTGGTGAGTGACAAAATGGTGGACGGTCGCATCCATGTTTACCTATTTACACACTGTGGTGATTCCGGTTGAGCCCCAATGGACCGGGTGTCTCTACTCTAAGGCCGGCACAAGTCAACTCCTCTCTATCCAGAGCGCAGATCGACCAATCGGATTCATTCTTCTCACAGTTCTCCCAAACATACTCGAGGAGGGGAGGAGAGAGGGGGGGGGGGGGGTAGAGGGGGGGGGGGGGGGGGGAGAGTTGACGATCGTTGCACCTGGCTAGCGTCTACTCAAAGATTCACTTAGGACTGCTACTCTATCAAGGGGTTGGCTAGGGGCGGGGGGGGGGGAGAAGGGGGGAGGGGGTGTAAATGTCATGGGGAGAGTGTGAGGGGTGAAGGGGGACGTTAGTCGATGAACTTGTGTGTGTCTCCGTAGAGCCATCTCTGGGGGGGCATGGCGGCCTCGTTCAGGTGGCTACACTCGTCGCTGCACTTGCAGGACTGCACGAACATGACGGACCTCTCGAATCGCTCGCCGTCCGGGCAGGCGAACCGCACGGAGGCGGTGCGCGTGCGGCGGGGCGAGCAGCAGCGGCCGTCCACACACACGCCGCAGTAATTGGGCCGGTAGAGACGCGTGCTGCGGCAGCCGGCGTAGGATAGACGCAGGGGCTCGGGGGCCTTGTGGGTGCGAGAGCACTTCCTCCCTTTCTGTGGGGGGAGGGAGAGAGAGAGACAGAGGGAGAGAGAGAAAGACAGAGGGAGAGAGAGAGGAAAGGAAAGAGAGAGAGGAAGGGTTAATATATAATATATCCTTGTGACATTGTTTGACATACAGTATTTAAAAACAGCTACGAAGAGGAGACAACACTGTGAACATTATGAAACAGTTATACACTGTATATCACAGAGGCCAACGTATCAACCTACTATGGAACCATAGGTATTATGTGAGCCCAGAGAGAGAGCGAGAGAAGCACAGGAAAGGTCAAAACAACAAGACAAGGTCTGGAGAGAGGCATAGTGAAGGGTTGGGTTGGTGGGTGGGTGGGTGAGTGGGTGGGCATCCAAGTTATGAGGTGACAGAGTGGCACATTAACACCCACAACAGCTCTGAAAACACCAGGAGATACACAGCCAGACAGGTGCACGGCAACCCGCATGACAACCGGCCCTCATAAGTGGTGAGGGCCATCGCTACGCTGGAAAGGACGGACGGAGGGAGGGAGGGAGGGAGGGAGGGTGTTATATTAAATATGAGAAAGCGAGGGAGAGGGAGAATAGAGAGCTCTTTGCTCCATCCACACAAGGGCCCATTAACGCCTCACGTAGGTCCGAGAAGAGTGGGAGAGGTCAGGGACGGGGCGGGCGCGTTTCAGCGTGCTAACATTCAGCCCACACAGCACAGTGAGATGAAGAGAGTTTGTACTTTCCACTCTCATCTGAGGCTGACGCGACATGACTGTTCGATGCCACACCGCACTGTGTACTGACTGTACTAAAGCAAACCGAAGTATTTGACCCAAACCTGGGTCAAATACTTGAAACTATTTTAGGTGTGCTAGACTTAGTTTGGAGGTGCACTTCATTTACCTCCGTTACCACCAGGAAATTACTCTGGGAACCCAGAGAGTTTGACTTCAAGTACTAGAAAGTATTGGACATAATATTTTGGACATAATGCCAATGTATTGGACATAATGCCCAGGTATTGGACATAATGTTTTGGACATAATGCCCAGGTATTGGACATAATGTATTGGACATAATGCCCAGGTATTGGACATAATGTATTGGACATAATTCCCAGGCCTGCTCTATAGGTACTCTCATGTTGCCTGTGTAGTTTCTCCCCCACCACAGCTCAGTTCAACTATTTAATCACTCTGCTGGCTGTTAGTTCCACAGCAACAGCAGCACTGTGAATAGAGTGGCCTCCAGCCACACAGGGGGCGCGTGCCAGGGGCAAGGCAGTTAATTTATACCCT
>NC_139663.1:17776166-17921166 GCF_951799395.1 Argentina silus
AATTGGAATAAGTACAAGGCCGTAGCTCATTCTACTGTACCCTTTGGGAACAATTCAACTTAACGACAACATTGTAACGTTGTGTGCTATAAATGTCACCGGGCCGCTTGACATAGAAGACATTTATGGGAGCATTTAGGGAGCAGACAAGGACAGCATCACACCCAGATACCCACTTCTCCTTTTTGGACAAAGAACACACATCCTCCCATTCATTCTGCCTTTCTCTGGGGGCAGATATGAAATCTCAGCCTCATCAATGCCTGACCTGGCCCCTCTTGTCTTCTGCCTGTCCGGTGGAGTGAATGGACAGGAAAGAGAGAGAGACTAGTTGACTGTCAGAATGGAGAGGAACAAGATGGACCAGTTAGCGGTCCAAAGAGGTGGAACACGCTAGAAGGGGCAACAGGATAGGTCCAACAGGGTTGTTACTTGAAATAAGGTTCATGGTAATAGGCTAATAACAGCTGCTACGCCAGTGGGTGTTTGAGAGCGTTCTTCCCAGGCCGGTTCAGTGACGGGCGAGGTCAGGCGCGAGAACGCACCGTGGGCTCTGACGCTTCATGACGGGGTCAAAGGGCATCGAGAAACTAGGTCACCTGTGCCCGCTTGTCAGTAGTTATAGAACCTTACTGACACTGCCCACCCCTCCAGCCACCCAGCCTTGGTCACACCCTCCCCTCCGGCCCACTACCCCCTGTCCCCCCCTCCTCACACCCCTCCCCTCTCTCCCCTCACCTCCAAGGTGTCACAGAGAGCACCCTTGTTCTCGCCCTCGCCCCCTGTCCACCGGGACCCCTCAAAAATCCCAGATATCCCTGCAATTTCCGGTGCAATGTTTATTTGGTGGGCTGAGGGTGGGGGCCGGGCGTCCTTGAAAAAAGAGCCTCACTCACAAACATTTTGGGCTGCGTTCTGAGGGTAAACACGTACAGGGGGGGCTGAGCGAGGCGAGCGGTGAGCAGGACTGAGACGCGTGTGTTCTGGCCCTGACACGCAGCTCCCACCGCAGGCAGCACACACAGCACAGCTCTGTTCAGGCCCAACCGCCACCTTATAAACAACAACCCCCCCCCCCCCCGCTCCTCCTATCTGCTACTCAGAGGAGGGCGCCCTCTGCTGGACAGATCAGGACAGGACTCATGTGCTGAGAGTGGATGCATCCTGTTTACCTGAATGCTGTGTTTACTTGAGGGTGATCCTGATGAAAAAGTACTGTACAAGTATGAAAAAATCAAACCTATTGAATTTAATGCAAGTGAGTCTTCATGACAGGTCGGCAAACTCCTAGAAACAAGCCACAAGCTTATCTATCCAGCTTATACATGTATATCATACAGTATAGACCAATCATAACTGGACAAGACATTGTATCAACATGTTTAAGTGTATCAATATACTCATCGTCAATGACATCAGTTCTATAAGCTGGGTGTCAGTCAGAATTAGCCAAAGCAACGAGACAGAAAACAGCACACGGCAGTGCAGAGCCTGGGGCCTCTTGAGTTGAAGCTCCCTTCCTCTGCTGGACTATCTCACTTCCTCCGTAGGGGGAGACGGTGGAGGAGGGGCACGGGCAGGGGGTGGAAGGGGGTGTGGGGGGAAGTGCACGGCGAGGGTGGGGGTGAGTTTTCGGGCAGCAGCAGGGGTACATGGAGGAGGGAGCCAGACTGACAGATGGGGGGTAGGAAGTGGGGGCGTCTGTCTCTCCTGAGGCTAGCCGCCGTGTCTGAATACCCCTGTCTGTGTCTGGCCATCCTCCCCATGGAACCACACTGCTGGCGGCTGCTCCTGCTTGAGGCTACAGGGTCCTTCTCTTGATCTGCAATCCCCAAACTCTGTAACCACTTGCACAGTGCACCATCTCCCTCTGTCTCTGGTGTGAGGGACGGGGTCATACATCTCTTGTTGTCCAAGTCTTCTCCTTTACAATCCACCCTTCTTCTTCTCCACTTCCTCCTCTTTGCCAGGTGCTTCTTTCTCACTCCTCCCTCTGCATTCCCGAGGTCCTCTCGTAGTTGAAGAGGAGAAACAGCTCTGCCACATCTCCCCCCGCCTTTACCCAGGGTCCTTAAGGGTGGGGAGAGTTGAGAAAAGGGCTGTTCGTCCTGCTGCCTGCTGTGAACACGGGCTGTCATAAGGGAGAGTGTGTCTGCGAGAGGGCCAGTGGATGATGTCACTACTGCCTGCACACATGGATTTGAGGGTGCATCGTGTTCAACTTGTGTCTTTGAGAGTGTGTTTATATAAATGTCCTTCTCTGAGAGCATGTGGTTGTGAGTCAGTGGATGTGGGAGTGTGTTCAGGTGGGTGCCCGACAGTATGTCTTTGAAAGTGTGTTTCTGTGTGTCTGTGTGTGTGTCTGCAGGCAGCACGGCTCCGGACCTGGGGAGTATGGAGCGGAGGCGTCGGTGTGGGGGCAGACTAGCTGACAGACCTGCCAGTTGTCCGATGCTGCGAAACAAGGGTGGGGGGCGAAGGCTGACCGGGGATCTCATCTCTCCAGCCTTCCTCTGGAGCTCTCTCTCTGCTCTTTCGTCGTCCTCCCTCTCTTTGAGGTGACCCCCGCAGTTGTCAGCCCCGACCCGCCGTTCAGACCCCCAGAGTGGGGAGGGCTGACCCATTCCTCTGTCCTGGTAGAGGAGGAGGGAGATGGGGGATATATCCACACTCCTACGTCCCCCCCAGAAGGTCTTGGCTCAGGATGGGGCAAAGATGCCGCTCAGTAAGATGTCCACACCTGGTTAAATATTTACTGTGAATATCTTCTGTAAGACTTCTCCCAAACAGATGCTTGTTTGTGTAAAATCCCCCTTTGCTGGAATCACTTCGTCAAGGTCCTGCAGTTCATAAACATCTGTACATCCAACTAGGCATCCTAATGTGGACAATGGATGGAAGAATAAAAACATAAACGGATATATACAATATATACCAAAAAAAATTGCAATAGTGAAATACAGTTGTGAGAGAAGGAGAGAGAGGTATAACCACTGGCAGAAGAAAAAAGAGTGAAAGAGAAAACAGTGAAAGAGAAAACAGTGCGGTGGATGGTGAACGCATCTGCCTGTCTGCCAACACACATCCTATGACTATCCCTCGGCTGAGGCTCTTATATAACTACGTTTCATGGTCGTAGAACTCAGCCTATCACTTATCTCGAGAAAAACACGAGAGAGACAACAAAAGTGATTGAATAGAGAGACCTTGTGTTTTGTTCCTCATGTCAGATCCAATCACTATGCCTCTCTGGAATAATGTAAAAGAAGAGAGTGAACAGAAGAGCATCACGTACACTCACATAATGAAAAAGACATCAAAGACACTCACAGGATGAATAGTATTATCTTTGTGTTCCGTTTCATCTTCAGAAATGATGAGTGTCTATTGGTCGGTCTGTCCTGTCCTGTCCTCATAATTGATCTGCAATGTCTTTTCCACCTGAATACATTCTCTATGGTTGTTTGTCTGTCAGTTTATGTCTCTGTCTGTCTGTCTGTCTCTTTTTCCTACCTTGGTTAATCTCAATCTCTTCGCTGCAGAGCCCTCTCTCTTTCATCCTGAGGACCACTCTGACATGAAAGGTGGACAGTGCCCTGCTGCTCTCTTTCATTTTAAGTCATTCCATCAATTATGAATGATTGGTTCTCTGAAGAGCCAGCAGGGGCAAGGCATATTGATCCTTTAGCTTAGGAGAATTTATAGAAGACTCAGCTCAACTCATGCACGAACTGACCTCTGTCTGCAAGCATGAAGTTGACTTGATCTAGTCGCTTAGGTGGAGTTTAAACACTTGGTCAACGCAAATATCGCAGATGAGTGTAATTGTCATTAGGACAGCTGTTTTCAGTTATGACGTTTGTTTCTATATGTAACTGTTGTCCTGTATGTGTATCTATAGTTAGTTCAATGTTGTGTCTGTGTATGTAAGTTGTTTTGTCTGAAGCTTTGTTCCCCATGCTGCTGTCGAAACAGGTCTCTCTTGAAAAAGAGATTTTATCTCAAGGAGACAAACCTGTATAAATAAAGGCTAAATAAAAAATAAGAATGAAGACAGGGTTTGACGGCTCTAAAATGGTTCGTTTGGTTCTTCTATCTCTATCAGTGGATCATATTTGCACAGAAATGAATAGAAACAAAGTCTGGACAATATATGTTTCTATGACCAATGTAAAGGAAATATGTCATTATGTTCAGATAAGGAGAAGATTTATTTTTTTGTTGGTGTTCTCTCCAAATGGCGGTAGTTCTGAAGCTGGACTCGGGACGGCGCTACCCGCTCAAAGGTGAACAGGGAATGGACTCCGAATAATCCGTGCGGTCCCTTTTATCTGTTCTATGAGCGGAAGTACTTCATATTCACTGGTCCAGGCGACCAAGAACGGCGATAGCGCATAGCACGGTAAGTGTTGGAAATGGTTTTTCTCACAAAAAATACATTCATAGGATCGTTGACATTGGCCAGTAACGGCAGTCGTTTTCCTCCGGTTTGTGTTTTTCTGGTCGTTTTCTAACGGGGGGGAGGTAGTCGCGGGGAAGCAGAAGGGGAAGGAAGAAGCGAGCAAAGTCACTCGGAGGTTATTCGGGGGGAGAAGCTAAACGCAGTTCGTAAATAGGATTGAAAAACACCCCCTGACGTTGAACCTGGAGGATGGTCAAACAGCTACGCTACGTACAAAAATATCTATGAAACTCGTTTTATGGTGGCTTACTGCTGAGTTGTGTAATCTCACGTTCATTCCAGCTATGTGGCTAAGCTAGAAAAGATTGTAGCTTGCTAAAAAAACAAACAAACCTGGTAGTGGTACTACTAGATCGGCTCCCGTTTACTACAGGTGAGCCAGTGAGGAATTTGATTAGCTTTTTCTGTTTATTTGCAAGATGTTATTATGCCCAGCTAGTCCCCAAAACTATTTACTAACACGCTACGTCAACCCTTAACTAGCTGGCAGTTTCACAGTTCATAGATATTACGTAGGTTAGGGCCAGTTGCATTCAACAATGTGCAGTGACTTATTGTATCTGCGTTGTCAGTATAGACAGGGAATCTAGTTGAGTCCAGTTCCTCTTACTCACACACACCCCTCCCACCCCCACCCCCCCAAGGCCTACCCTTTAGAGATATATAACGGTAAACAAGCTTGCCTTACATAAGTGCCCTCTCTAATGTCACAGTTAAACCATTGTTAGCTTATTGAGTGGAGCTACCCTGTTTTGATTGATTATAGCATGAAATTTCATTTATCAATCAACAGTCTGCTGTCCTTTTCCTCCTGTTTTGTCTCTGTTCAGATGGCTCAAAGGCTGCTGGTCCGTAGAATTTGGACACTCTCTGTGAAAGACCTCCGCAGTCTCCCGGCCTCCACCTCTTGCTCCTTCTCCACCTCCCTGCGTTCGCCCACTGCGCCTCTCGCCTTCCTGTCCCCCTCACGCACCCTGCCGTGCTCCCTGCCCCACACCTCCCGTCGAGAGGCCTCCTTCAACGTGCAGGACCATGAGGACTTCACAGAGAGAGTCATCAACAGTGAGCTACCTGTGCTCATTGACTTCCATGCTCAGTGAGTACCAGATGAAAGAATGGAGGAGCTCGTTCTCCAATAATGAGTTGAGATTGAGTTGAAAGAGCTATAAAGGGAAGGAAAATCCTCAAAACTACCCTCCCATTAGAAAGTGTGTCACGCCCTTTAGGGAGATGGTGAGAAGATGAATCACAGCCTGCCTGTTGAAATGACACCTATTGTTTGAGGTATTCATTGTAACTCAACGGGAACAACTGATTCGTAATCAATAGTATATGAACTAGATGTTCGACGTTGTGTTCCGTCTTGAGTTTCTCAGTTTGCTTTCTTCTCATAAGAACCAGTCAGTGGTGGCCATAACACTGCCTCTTTAAAACCATAGCCATGGAGTTGTGAGTGCATACGAGATACATATCACCTTACACACATGCTGTATGAAGTATGCTTGGCAGCTGACCAGTAGGCAGTGTTTCCAGTTTTGAGGCTCAGACTATCTGAGGTTACACAAGAGGCAATACCAGGACAGCCTTTGTGGTTGTGCTCTCCAGTGCATTTACATAGCCTACATGTATAGACAGGGTACTAATAATAAGCTTGATAATGAGGGAAAAAAAATCATTTCAATAGGTCACAGATGTTGAGAGCAGATAATTCCCACGTAGCTTTGGAATTAAGTGTTTTTCTAGATGCAGAGACATGTTTTTCCTGCAGGCCTAAGTGTAATGTATACACTGCAGTTACATAAGAGACACTACCATTGCATTACAAACACCACAGTCATTTGAATCAAAGGGTGAGAAAGGGAAGTAACACGCTGGGTTCTGCTTCCATCGCTCAGGTTGCTGTTGAGATTTTGTCAATGATTGATGTAGAGTCGATGTAAATACTGCATTTGAGACACCCATACAGTCTCAGGGCTGTAGGTTCTGACCATAATGTCTTTGCTGTAAAGGTGGTGTGGCCCCTGCAAGATTCTGGGACCGAGGTTAGAGAAGGCTATCGCCAAACAGAAAGGCAAAATTGCCATGGCAAAGGTTGACATAGATGATCACACAGACTTGGCCATCGAATATGGGGTAAGTGGCCATGTTTGACACTCTTGAGTCGTATAGCTTCATGTTGTCTTTTTTCACGCACCCCCACTGGTGTATACAGTATTTCTTTGTTGCATACACCGCAGACAAAGATCAACAGTTAGATGTGGAGAACGTTCAGTTGCCACGGTTACTGATCTCCTCTACTTCTGTCTACAGGTTTCAGCGGTTCCCACGGTAATCGCCATGCGAGGAGGCGACGTCATCGACCAGTTTGTGGGGATCAAAGATGATGAGCAGCTGGACTCGTTTGTCAGCAAGCTCATTGGACAATGAATCTGTCAATCACCACCCTGTCATCCAATCCCTTATGACCCCCCCCCATTTTGTCTGAGCCTGGCCTGGTCCTCAGTGCTGAATGGCCATGTTGAACCTTTTAAGAACAGCCAAAACCATCCCACCAGGGGAAAAAACAAAACACACATACCGTATGCTCACACCCATCCCTAGACTTGCTACTTCAGCTCTCTATCATTTCCTCCGTCTCCCTCCCTGTCCGTAGTCTAGAGACGGGTGTGTGCTTGTGTGAACTTACAATTCTCCCTTCCTCCATTTATTTTGTTCCCTCCCTCTCTCTCCCATCTGCCTGTGATATATAACGGCTCCACCATGTTGAAACTGACAGAGCGGTCTGAGCCGACGTGTAACAGTTTGCTATCATAGATTGTATAGAGAAGAGTGGACAACTGCGCCGCTGTACATTACTGTTGTTGTACAGGGACAGTGTCTCGTATTAGGTGGTAGAGGTGGTTGGAAATGTGACATTAGTGAATGAGATTTGTGTTGTCCCTCTCTGCAGTTCCTGCTTTTGTCAGCAAGGGGGCGGCCTTCCTCCAGCGTCGTAGGCCACACAGTCATTTTACACCGTTATGCCTAATAATGTGAGTGGAATGTGTCTGTCACGATGAGTGAGTGTGTCTGTGTGCGTGTGAGTGTGTGAGTTTCTCAGTCCGTCTCCGTGTTCTGGCTGTGAAATTGTATCTTGGTTCTGACTGTGAAATTTAAGTTCAGAGGGAATCACAAATATGGTTTTGGTTTAGATTTTATTTCAATAATAAACTGTAATATGACCAAGTGAAGTAATAAATAAAGGATTAAAGATGTTCTATATTTGGAGTGTGTGTTAGTCTTTGAAGGGGGAATCTTTTGACTTTTAAACAGGTGAAATGATATCAAATGATGTGTAGGCAAAAAAAAAAAAAGTAATGTATCAGAACAATATCTTGTGCTGTGCTATTGCTCAGTGAGTAATAAGAAAGATATTTCAGCCATCTCCATCCGTTCTTTTCTGCTTAAGTGGGCTGTCTAGTTCATTCTGGAATGTATAATGGAATAATGGAATGTAGAAGCAGCATGGTGGAGTGATGTTTGTTTGGCTGAGGAGGCAGGGGTGTGAGGAAGCAGGGAGGTGAACTGTCAAGCAGACTAATTGGCTCTTTGTTTTTCAACCAGTACTCAACTAGCTACTGTATCAAGGGCAATGCGTTGGAACAGTCTTTCAGTTTGTCACTATCTCCCCCATTCCTTTGAATTTGGTCCCATACACGTTTCCATCTCTCTCTCTCTCTCTCTCTCTTTGCATTTGTTACCTGTATGTGTCCATCCTCCTGTCTGTCCTTCTCCATCTCTGTCTTTCTTTGAATCAATCCTGTCACCTCACGGTCTCTCTCTCTCTCTCTCTCCATTTGTCTGTCATCTATTATTCTCTGTCTGAACATGTGGGTGTTACTCATGCTTTTCGCCACCCTCTCATCAGTGTAACGGTGTGGAAGGCTGATGTACGCCCACACACCACCCTCCACTTATCACCTCCCTCTAAATTACCCCCTTCTCTGTCTCTCTCTCCCCTCTCACTCTCTCCCTCCCCCCCTCCCCGTCTACGTCTGTGGCAACACAGCTGATAACACCTTGTCTCTCATTCTTCAATCGGGTCCGACGGCATGACCCTACGTTGGCCCTAAGCACCGATCTAGGATCAGCTCCCCAACCCCACCTCAACCGTAAGGGGAGTCAAATGCCAAACCGGACCCTATATCAGCACTTCTAAGTCAACCTCACCCTTAAACACCTGACCCGTTGGGACAGCTGGATGTCTCTCACCAGCGCAGGTGTGGCTCCTCTGTCTTATGACCTCACCTGCCCCCGCCAACCCTCCACCCATCCGTTTTCTCACCAGGTTGTCGCTGTGTGTCTAGGTTGGCACCTGTGTTCAGGCTCCCTCCCTGCCTCAATTAATCAATCATTCCATTTCACATGACGGCCCTCAGGGACATTCCCACACTGCATGCCTCGAGTTCATTAGCGTGTTATCACAGAGCCACAGCTGACACAATCATGGCACAGGCCTCCTCTAGGACACGACTACCGATTGGAGCCACCCTTAAACTGCCTACGTTTGACATGTTCCGTCTGTATGCTTTCATAGCCCCGGATTAGATCATTAGGTACACAAACAAAGGCCCTGAGAGATTGACTCGAGCCTTGAGCTGTTCAGTAGCCAACAGACGGACCAGACATCCAGTGGGTTGTCAACAGGAGGAATTCCATAGGTATAACGTAAGGCAGGTGTGAATGAGCAGGGCATTGGAACAGCCTGGTCTAGATCTGTAATCCTGACGTTGTATGTGATGATGAAAGACATTCCTCATCTAATTACATAGTTGGAATGACAGAGCAGAACACCTTTGTTAATCATCTATTTTTAACCCTCCCTCTCTCTCTCTCTCTCTCTCTCTCTCTCTCTCTGTGGCTAGTGCCGAGACCCCTGTGCTGATGATAGGTGTGTGTGTGTTTTTCTTCTTTGTTGCCCCCCCCCCTCAGTAACTCGTCTTTGTCTTCATCCTCTTTGTTTGAGTCAGAGGAATGAGGTGTAGAGATGACGGCAGCCTGGAAGGTTCATGAGTAGCGTAACCCTACACCTCTTCCGCCAAAAACAATAGACCACACCTCCATCCTCGCTCTCGCTGTCTGTCTGTCTCTCTCTCTCTCTCAACCACTCTTGTTACCATATAAGGCAAAAAAGACAGGGGAAGCCAGTGACTGTTGAACAGACGGGCAGAGAGGGAGAGTCTTTCTCCCCCTCTCTCCCTGCTTTCTCAGACTCTAAAACTGTTCATGTTTGCTGTGTGTTTGTTTGAGTGGCCTCGCCTGTGCCACATAGTCAAAATGCCTTTGCGGTGTGTTTGTGTGTGTGGTATGGTGCGTGTATGTGTGTCTGCGTGTGTGTGTGAGCGTGTGCGTGTGCGTGTGCGTGTGTGTATGAAGGCGATGCTGTAACAACAGCCAGATCTGGCACAGCTCAAGACTATTCTGTGTTTATAGTAAATACATAGCTCTATTTATATTTCAAACACATATCGCCCTCCCACTTCTTGGATCTCCATTCTGTTCCAGAGAAATGTCAATGTTAATATACAAGGCAGCCACTGTTTCTCTCTATCACTCCATCTTTTTCCCGGCATGTACATACAATATAGATTCATAGAAGATGTAAACTTATGACCTCGCAGAGAAAGAGTTTGAATGTATACTGATGAGTGGGAAAGAGAATAAGAAAGACAAGAAATACACCCCCCCCACCCCTTCCCTTTTCTCCACATTCCTGCAGTTTGTGAGTCAACATGAGTCTTATCACCCCTTCCTGTGTACTGATTACTAGGAAAGAGGAAGGGATAGTAAGAAGGAGAGAAGAAAGAATAAATTGCCATGTGTTCTGTACTATACTCTCATTACAGCATATTTGGCTTGCTGGAGTTGCTTTTAATGATTTTTGCGGTTTTGTTTGGACAGTGTAAGGGATGCTCCATCCCTGCCATTTAAGGACACACAAACAGACATTCACACAGCCCTACTCTGTCATGTCAAGAGAGCCTCAGTAAATTGAAGTGAGATGCGTAAAATAGTCTTGGCAAGGGACTTGACATGATTGCTGATGGTGTCGAACAAAAAAGCAGGGGGTTGGAAACAAACTGACAACCAGGACTATATGTCTTCACAGATAATCCTATGGTTCATATTCAAACATGTGTATGAGCTTCATTTGTGTCACCATATGTGTTGGAGATTGTGTCTTTATCAGGATTGGACAGGATACAGCAGTCGCTGTCAGATCTGACATTTAAATGCTGGTCCACACACACATCCTCACACATGAATTCACACACATGAATTCACACAAGCTATTGAAGAGTAGACGTGCTCAATGAACTCATACCAGTGTGTTCACATAGTGCAAGTCAATGGGTCCCTTTCTTTGTGAGCAGATGATAGAATGACTTTACACACCCAGAGCTACGGACACACCCTGTTGCTATTACAACTGAGGGAGAGAGAGAGGGAGAGAGAGAAAGAGAGGGGGGAGAGGGGACTGGGTCATAGCAAGGGAGGAGGGAAAGAGTGAGTGAGGTCAGGAGTGTCCATATTTGGTAATCCACTCTTTTGCTCTGTTTTGCTCTAGCTCTGTGTGCCGATATCAGTTTGTTGTGTCCTGTCACTATTGATGTGACTTCACCAGACATGAGTCATTTCAAACTTTGATAACGACTCACAAATGTGTTTCCCCTCTCTCTCTCTCTCCCCTTTCTGTTCTCTCAGCATCTGGTACTGCTCAAAGAAAGATGCTAACCTTTGACCCGACTGAAATTCCTTGTTCACCAGCCCAGAGCGAGGGATGTATAGATTTTTTCACATGGCATGTTCGTCACTGTTGGTCCTATGTATATGATACACAGCTGCTAAAATGTCCAGGAACAAACAGACACATTCCACAGAGACTGACACATTGAACATGTTGAAAATTCATTGAACTTTCTATCATATTTGATGTTATGTCATACTATGATTTCTTGTGACACAGCTATTTTGGATCTGGCAGCCTCTGAAAAGTACAAGTGGGATATGTTGTGCATGCCAATACTACATACAGTCTGTGTTGATGTCACTTGATGTAGAGAGGATGTTTGTGTTAAGTTTCCGCTTGTTGAGGCTGGTCGTGTTTAAAGTTGTTTATCCGATGAGGTCACAACATCATCTGGTTCACGTTCGGGACCGTTGGAACGGCTAGAGGGGCCGGCGTCACCCCTGAGAGAGAGAGAGAAAGAGAAGATGAGAAAGGATCAGGTCAAGAGTGCAAAAAGTATTGAATTACCCCCCCTGTATTTTTCTCTCTTTCATCTTGTCCTATCCCATTTCTCTTCAGACCAACCTGGGCATTTTCTCTTCTGTCTTTTCTTGGCCTCACTATATCTGCTGCTGCGTCTACATTTCACACTGATAGTGTGAAACTTTGAGTTTCCTTTGCTGATGTCTCCCTGCTGCTTGTGGCATGTGTTTTGGCCCTGTGCCTTTGTTCCATCGGCCCGCGTCCAGATCACCTACCCAAAACCTCAGGGGGAGCACAATGGAATGAACGGTGGTACTGTTCTTTCTACTCACATATGTACTTTGGCTCTTCACCCCATTAGTGAATCATTCATTTCACATCATCCCCTCTTCTTTTTTTTCTTTCTTCATTTTCTTTCTCACTGTCTCATTCCACATTTGTTCTTTCTCTGTGCCACCGCACCTCCACCCCAACACCCCCCTCACCCCCCCCATACTAATTTCACCCTTCCGCCATCACCTAACCATAAAAAGAATATTGTTGTCATCTGTTTCCCAGTGTTGTTATTCTTAGGCTTATATTAAGGCAACCTTGTCCAAAGCTGCTTGTCCAGGCTACAGTTTTATCTCCATCTGGAAGTGCTGAAGCTGTGTAGTTTTGGCATGCCACAAACGCACGCACGCACGCGCACACACACTCACACACACACACACACACACACACACACACACACACACACAAACACACACACACAGCAGATTGCCACCTGGGAGTGAGGCTGACACCTGACTCCCACCAGACATGAATTTGCTTGCCTACCCACAATTCCAGTCTGCTGTCCACATTTGTGTACTCTTGGCTTTCAGTGTTGGCTAAGCTTCCCCTTCTCACTTGAACCATAGGTTTCACCACTCAGCTGCTGTCCTTTTTGGACAGGAGAGCCTTGTGTATCTCTTGCTGATCCTACCACCTTTTTTCAATCATAAAGGTATTTTTTTAAATACGTTTTCATTTGTCTGTCAGATGCTTGATCATTCATAGATGTAATGACAGCTTTGTATGATGTAAGCATTTTGTACACTGCTGTTGTTTGACATTGGACACACTTTGCTGAACCTTTTTGTAGGCTACTTGTCTTCCTCAAAGTGTATGCTTGGTTCCCCTATTTTTATCAAAGATCAAAGATCAGGAGTCTCAGGTGTACTTAGATTAGACTTAACTGAAACAGAAAGAACAAGTCAAACAAGCATAACTTCCCTGTCATTATATTGTTGATGTGGGACTTCAGCATTTCCTCAAAGTTAATTTGTAATATGTATTTATATAATAAGTCATTGTTGTTGCACACAATTGGAAGGAACTGATGATCTAACTGATGATTTGTTATGGCTTCACAAAGAATTAAAGTCTAAAATGTTATGCATAATATGATGCTTGTGTACAGTTTCAGTGTGTTTCCCAGACACCAATACAAGTTTCCTTCCAATTAGATAGACACAGTAGACAAAAATAATAAATGTTGTCGTAGTGATAATCTAGTGACGGTGGTCGTGGTAGGTACCACTTGGTGTTTGATGTAGAAGTAGCTGATGCCTGAACGTCTCTCCACCCTGTCTGTCAGTCTGTTTCCAATGCAGACAGAGACTAGCCAAAGCCCTAGTGACACATGTGGATAACCTGGATGATGTAGCCCATCCTGAATGTACTGGTACTTATATGGTCATAAAAATCCTTAGTGTGCACATACCTCTTTCATTAAACACTACCTTATCTTTGCCCCCCCTTCTCCTCCTCCCCTCAACTATTTCAAGTTCAGATTTTTTCTTTTTGCCCAGTGGCAGGCTCTCTGTGGATAACGCCCCTTCAATACCATGATTGGCCCAGAACGAGAGGATTATCAAAATATTGGCTGTGAGAGGCTGGAAGGGCGGAGACATACCCCCATAGATCCTCCTCCTCTGGACCGCACCCCGACTGACTACGCAAAGAGTGAATTTAACTAGCTAGTGGAAGAGGGAGGGAAAAAGAAAGAGAGAAGAAAAAAAAGAGTGAGGGAGAGAACGAGAGGGAGGAAGCTAACACTGTAGTTTGATCCGAGCTCTTTGCAAGGCTGCTGTCGACTGAAAAGGAGTTTGTTTCGCGGCAACACGGAGACCGACTAAGCCACCGGTTGTAGCTAGCCACCCCCTAAAGGCGTCTGCATCTGAACAGCAGGTAATTTCGCAGCTCGTTGGCTACCTGTCGTTTTTCTGCCTAATTGTCTCCTTCTATCGGGTATCATGCTCCTTGCTTGTCTAGCTAACCCTCGCGGCGAGCAAGTGTACTGAACCAGGAAGAACGAGATCTGCAACTTCATCACCTCACTGCACTGGGTGGGACCAGATTTGCTTTTGAGTTATTTAAAACTTTTCCACATGCAAACTGTGTCAAGTTTCGTATCCCACAGTTGACACAAATTAACGGTTGTTTCATTGTAACAGACACGGTGTCAAACTATGTAACAATGTATCGGCAGCTTCAGAGCAATGGCGAGAGAAACGTAGCAAGTAAGCTGGGTACAGGAAGTGATTCGCATGAATGAGTTGCAGAAAGGGAGGGAATGAGAAGTACGTTAAGGACAGAGTCGGGGCACTAAATGAATCCAAACTCATGGTCGTGTCTTGTCCGAGACTTTGGAAAGTGTCTATTCTCTCAGAATTGAACTTTTCCACTTTAGGGCTCACTGTGTGTGGTCAGCCGCCGGGCAAGCAAACAAGGCTGTGTAAGACTACCCGGGGAGTGTTGTTGCACCATTACGTCACTCTTTGATTAGTACATTCTCTGTAATGTCCACGCTTCCTTCGCTCTTCGATTGACCGATTTGCGTCATTCGTGTCTTCTGTGTTCCTTCTTCAACGTACGTCCCATCCTACTGCAGAGTCCCGTTATAATCCCATGAGCATGCTTTCTGCTTAATGAAATCGCAGCACAGCAATAGCAGGCCTATGTCTTGGCCCATGCAGTTATTTAGTTACCTCTCAGATTATCTTCGCTAACTGTCCCAGACATGAGTTTGCTTGGTGAGCCTATTTGTAATTGGACTAAACGGATTCACTTTTCTCAGTAGTGGACCCGTGTTAAACAATTATGAAACATATCTGCCAGAAGGCGCCACCAGTCTGTTTAGAAGTTGTGATTTGTCAGTATAATTTGTGTTCGCTCTTGGTTTGAGTATGTTTGGGGTCGTGAGATTATAGATCACTGCGGTGGCGAAGGAAACCGGCTCGCGGGGAATGTGCGCGCACGCCCTGATTTCGATCATTTCGACCTCGGAGTTTACCGTAAATTACGCACGGCTCTCCAGTCCGTATACACTCCTCCAGCTTGTAGGCACAGGGCTGGACACACTCGAGGCCTGCGCACATGCCTGTCTCTATTTGAACTTGGCCTTCTAGACGTGGACACATTTGAAAACCATAGCTATTATTGCTACTACACACTTTCTTGCCATCTCGTTCTATTTCAACGTATTTCCATGTCTTATCAAGACTATGCAAAAGGACGTTCTCCAATTGCAGCCCGGTGATCTTTCTGCATACAATGACATATTGTACCGTTGCAAGGTGCTACTCGCCAAGCAGGCCCTAGGTACCTTCCCTATGTACTCACTTCTCTTCCTCCACTCTTACTGACTGTTCTGGGCCACCTTTCGATGACACACCCTGTCCTAGAGCAGACTGTTCTCTGTTCCCAGGGAAGTGGTGGTGGTGGCGTGTTGTGTAGGCACTGTTTCAGAAATGTAGCTTGTGTGCTAAGGTCTTTGTAGGAGTTCCAGTTAGAATGTTATCATTTCCTGTTTGGTGCTCTGAACCATGAATCAAACTTCTGGCAACTTCTGAGACTAATCCTCTGAATTTCAACATTTAGTTTGCCGCATAGCCTAGTTGTTGTTGAAATGCACTCGCTGTTGTTGAAAAGTAGATTTGTAATGATCTGGTGGGTGCATTGATTTGCTTTTTTATACTGCATACTTACTTGGCAAGGCTACAACACTAATTTGCAATTCAGTAACGTAGGCGACTTTTAGGCTGTGTCCTTGGGGGGTCATTTGAATTGAGGCCCTTGTAACTGGTGAATATGGGTCTGAGAACATTCCATATATTAGTAGCCTAGTCCTTGAAATCTACTTGACATGATGCAGAGCAAAAGGCCTGTTGATGTTAGATTTAATTGAAAGTCTTCATAGGGTGCAGTATCCTGGCCGAGGAAGGTTACAAGGAGTCGACTTCTCTTTGTTTTAGAATGAAGATGTGACTTGTAGTAAAGGGCACCATGACACACTTGAGGACCCAAGGCTTGGTTAGGAAGTCTCAAGGCTCCCTTCACAAGCTCAAGGAAATTCTGAGTCTGACCTCGTTTCAGTTATGAGGCCCTCAGACTGACTGTAGATTTACAGGGAAAGGGTTGCCCCCCTCAGTGCATGGGGCAATAATAAAGACATACATTAATGCTTGCTAATGAAGTAGACAAAGGAAGCTCAGGGAAAAATGCCAACGGCTTCGAAAATGCCGATTGTTCACTTTGGTGAATAATTCACACTAGATTGATATTGTTGTCTGACTTGGTTGGTAGCAGTGCACGAGTCACAGATAATTTTATAGGCCCGAGTCAGCTGAGATTCATCCGAGTGCAGCATACTTTCAGTCAAAGGAGCACGTAAGAGGAGGCGCTCAATTAGTTACAGGAGTGAGTGCTATTGCTCCTCATCGGTTTCTCTGACACAGCCTGGTTATAGCCACAGCTGAGTGGACAGTATGATCTGTCAGCATGAGTCATATGCCCCCCCCCTCAACAACAGACAGGACTGATGTGGAGGATTCTTAATAATGCAGACATCAAACGCAAGACGTTACGCACACACATCTGTACTGTCTGATTCCAGGTTGAGTTGTATTTCACTGTGGCTGGCTTGCCAACTTGTCTTTTTAACTTTATTTGAGCGGATTAACACACATTCCTTTCAATATCAATGTCTGTCTATTTTTATGTAATAGACTGATATTTGTCCAGTCTGACTTGAACAGCATGATTTGAATTCGGTCAATTAGATTGGTCGAGTTGGCAGGCCTGTTGAACGACTTCGCCAACAGGCCTGCTGTGTTTTCCCACTAGCCTCTATCCTACTGTTTGCTTCTCTTTCTTTGCTTTCTCTCATTCACCCTCTCCCTCTGTCCTCTTCCTTCTCCGTCCATTTCTTCCTCTTCATATCTCCTGTTTTCGGGTCCCCACATCCTTTCCTCCATCCTCCCCCCTCACTGCGCACACCTGTAGGGGTCTATTGAATGCAACAATGCTAGGAAACGGCTGCTCATGATTGGGATTCCAAACAAACAAAGCTTGGTCGGACTTCTTCTCTGGAAATGTCTTAAATGTAACATGAAGCTGTGAATGGCTGCTGCTCCTTTTGGTTTATGGTTGACTCAACTGTATGCTTGGTTGAAGGATGAGGTCATGCATGAAAATCTAGCTTGATGATGTAACTTCCTGTTGGAGCTAGAAGAAATCTGGCACACCAGGAACAAAGTGTTGTACTGCCCATGTCTGTGCCCTTGTGGAAAAACCCTTGCGTGTGTGTGTGTGTGTGTGACTACACTAGCTGGATAATAATAGTTAGTTAGAGGCCTTATACTGGCTGTGTAGGTGGTGAAAAGCTGCCTTCTAATGTATGTCATAAAATAGACTTTGTTCAGGGTTGGGTGTGTGACCTGCGCACCTGGTGTGTGTGTGTGTGTGTGTGTCGACCTAGTTGATACTTGGGCTATTGCGTAATGCATTCAACTCAAACACACATGCAGTTTCACACTGTGCACTTTGAAACATAGTTTGCACCGGGACTTACCCTAACTCCCACTCAATATTTTATTTCCCTGTCAATCCCAAATGCAGTTTGGGCACCATATGCCCCCGACCAGCTCACATTCAAGAACAGCATGTGTTCTGTGACCTGTGTGTCCTGTTGATTGGTCTACAGAGCCCTTAAACGGTCCAATCGATGGTGGTCGTCATGTAGACATTGACTCAAAGGGAGTGCCCTTATAGTCTGATAAGTCTGACTATTCACAGATAAGGAGAGATATGACTAAGAAGACAAAGGATAGGAGGAGGCTTTGCCTCCCCCGCTAAGTTTTGCCCCCCCCCCCCCCCCGCTAAGTTTAGGATTGGCCACATTGCAACTCCCAATGTCAGATGAGTTCTGCTTTTTATGTCCTGAGGAGGTTTTTGATGAACACTTATTTGAAATGTCAAGAGAAGGAGAGTGTATGTTTCCCCCCTGGATTCTTTCAGAATTGTTAAAAGCCTTATGTAACCGTGATCTAATATCCCATGCTTTTTGACTTGTTCATCAAATGGGTGCCATACCATATTAGGCCTAGTATGCCAAGTAGGAAAGTTTATCATATGTTTAATTGGCCTCTGAGAGTTACACTTCAATGAAATTAGGCCTTTTCATGACTCTAAATCATTTTGTTGTATTTATACTGGTTGTAAACAATTACAGTTAAGTGTATGGTGTTATCTTTATGGAAATAGTCCATGACTGGTATTAAGTGGAGAGTTCAGTTTAGTTCCTAATGGAATGTGTTGGTAGATGGTTATGGCTTTGTCCATAATTTAGAATGAAAAATAAAACTTGGGCCAAGTTTCTTTCTTACACGTGCATCCCTCCAGCTAGGAATGTGAAAAATCGTGGAAAAGGATAAGGATCTGTCATGAGGTGTGGTTAGTTTCCAGCAAAGTCTTAATTTACTGCCGTGTCTGCAGAGTTTCTCAGCGTGCGCTCTGCAGAAGGCGACCATCTCTCTTCGCTTCAACAGTGTCTCCTGGCACCTTCCCCTCCAAGTATTCACACACAACAAGTTCCTCAAGTGGCAAAATAGTTTTCCCTCTTTGTCATTTCCTCTTTCCTCTCCCCCCCTCCCTCCCCTGTTACACACCAGAGAGACGGTGTCTGAGTCCATAATGAACTTAGACAAACCCGCCACCTCTCCTGCCCTTTCTGTCCCTGTCTGGCACCCCCTCTCCCTCTCCTTCTTTTCATCTCTCGACCGACAGAGTGAGAAGGCGAGTGGAGCTGGAGGTAAGGTCAGCACGCACGACATGGAGGGGGACAGAAAGGGTGAAAGAAAGAAAGATGGAGGGGGGGGGGGGCTCTTCTTTTTCACTCACAGACAGTTGAGGTTAACTAGACAAGACTGACATTGCTAGACTGAACCCAACATGAGGACAAAAGAAGAATGGGATGGGAGGAGAGGTTCTATTAATGGTCCCACCAACGCGGCCTAACATTCACCGTCAGGCCCCTGCTGCTTTGTGGCTGGTGGTAGGATACAAGACTTACTGTACCATGGTCAGGCTTCAAATGTAGGCTAGCCTTTTGTGAAAATGAGGGATCAATACTCTTGGCTTTTCCAGCGACTCTGCACATCTCTTGGTGAGGTGGAGCAGCGGGAGTTACTGAGCTGGAATGGAATGAGAGTGGAGAAAGAAAGGAGGGAGGGATGGAGGAAGGAGTGAGTGAGGGATGGCCCCGTTGAGGAGCAAGCAGCTCTTGGCCTGCTTCCTTAGCTCGACGTCCAGGCGCTGAAAAGGACACTCGTTACTCTTTCTTGGGCCCTGTCCTCACCCCCCCCCCCCCCCCCCCCTCTCTCCCTTGCTATGTCACTTCCTCCCTTTGTGCCCACATTTTTGCTCCTCTTCCTCGTGTTGTTGAGCTTAGATTCCTCTTCCTCGTCTGTGTACTACCTCTTTGATTGGATGTCTTTGATAGTTATTCTTTGCGTGTCTTTCTAAAAAAAATTATATTTATTTATTTTAATATATCCGTGACTGACACACAGGCCTTCTTATGAATTGTCAAGTCAGTTTGTGAAAATCAAGCCTAATGACAGTTCATGTGCTGTAGCAAATGAATAACTAGCTCTGTATGAACAACCAGTCTGGCTAATCTCAATAGAGGCCCAGATAGCGCTGAGTCGATGAGTGTTTTCACAGCTGAATGTTGTTTAAAGTGACAAGATGTAGGGAGGCATTGCAGCTGGAGATGAATGGACTAAGATGCATCCAGGCTGAGACAAGGGGACGTGGCCAAAGACAGGCAGGGAGCTGTGGACTTCAGTACAGAGGAAATGGACGAGGAAGGAGGTGGAGACCTCGTTTGAGATGAGTCAGATAGGACACTCGGTTTTATCTCTCTGCCACGTGTAGACAAGGCTATCGGACTATCGTCCTAGGGTTGGTTTTTACCTTTTCCTTTCGATGTAGAGCGCCGTCCATCAAATAACTGTGAAAAGAATAGACGTAGTTGTAAATTTAGCCCCTCTGCTGCTCCCAGAAGACGTAGCTGGGGGATGCAAGTGTGTCAGTGACTAATCTGTGTCAAGACGTGTGAGTGGGACACGAACAGCGCAGGCCTCTCTGCTCCCTCCCTCTGGGTCGTCCAAAACGGCTGCATGCTCTCCTTTTCAGCAGTCCTATTTTATTGTTGTCATTGACATTCCTACAGGCCTGTTTTCAGTGTTTTTATATGATTTGCTCATGTTGTTCACATGCTTATCCATACGAGGCCATTTTAACGGCTTGCTTTCAGACAATGCAAGCTGAACCGTCTGCTCTCTCTGGCCCCCAGCCTCCACTCGACAACAGATGGCGTGTATATGTTTGAGCTGTTTGTTTAAGATGTTGTTCTCATGTAGTCTACACACACACACACTCACACACACACACACACACACACACGTGTCTCTTTCCATGCAGCACGCCCACACGATTGTCAGCTAGCTAGCTCACACTGATAAGAACCAAAGCCAAAGGAGCTTTGGGTGTGTTTGGACTGTACTCCTCTCAGCTTGTTTTTGCCAAACAAGAAAGCAACAAGGATTACAGTTGCAGTAAAGATTGCATTAGCTCTGTGTGGGACTGACCCAAGTCCAATTCTCTTAGTGCGGTTGAATGTCTGACTAATGTTGCACTCAGGCCGAACTGCCACAGTCAAGTGACTGACTACAGACCACTTTAGATGACTTTCAAACAGTATAACTGTTTTAACACAGTCTAACTGTTTGACTGTACAGCCCACGGCTGTAGTACCAGTACGAGGTGACAATGATAAATGCTGGGTGTGTTAACTCCCTCGGGGCCCGACTGACCCGGTGACGGGAATAGAGGGAGAAAGACGGGAAGAAAAGAGCGAGACTGAGAGAGATATCGGGGGAAGGAGGAGAGAAAATGTGTGGAATTCCTTTGCTCTCTCACTCTCTCTGATAAAGGGTGAGTATGGGAAGAATGTGACCCTGGAAGACTGCATAAACAGAGGGGGGACGGAGGGACGGGGTGGGAAGAGAGCGCTTGGAGCCGACAGAGGGGAGCGGGGGGACTAATTTGTGGGGGTACCTCATTCTCTATAGCAGGAAACGGGGGAGGAGGGGGGTCGTGTCAGAGCAGACATGAGGAAGGGGGTGTAGTGATGGAAGTCAGCTGTAGAGGTCTGAGTGGTGGTGGTGGTGGGGGGGCGTGAGAAGAATGATTCTGCAGCCCTTGTTCTCTCCCTGTGTGTCTAGCCCAGAGCAGGGTTAATGTGCCATAGTGGACAGGCCAGACGTGTCCCTGTTAGAATAGCGTTAACCCACTGGTTTTCTCACATACCCCCCCCCCCCCCCCATCCCTCTCTCAGTGCCCATGTCCATTGCAGCTTAGCTATATTCAAACAGACCGCGATCCCCGAACATCTCCTCGCCCTGGTCTTTGTGTATATCAATAGATTGCACTGCTTAATCACGTCGCTTAGCTTCACTTTTGAAAATGAGTTTGTTTAAGTAAACTTACTCTTGATAATGTTGCACCACTTGGCAAGTATAGTTGGCATAGTGTAACAATGACAACTTCAGGGAATTTTGCACCTGTAAAATCCCTCCCCAAGACATTCACTAAGTGTAATTGCTTCACAAAAGAATCCAAATAGAAACCCTGCCAACAAATAAAGCTTATAATCATAATAACACAGTGGAGAAATATGCTGACCTTGACCTGCAATGCCATGACCTTTTTAGTTGTTTGCTGATGTGCAACATTGCATATGTAAACAGAACTGCGACAGTTGTTGTAAATTGCGACTCCTAGTTTTCCCCTTGGGAGTTGGGGAATGTTTAGGCTAACGAGCCTGGTGATGGTGGGAAAGCATTACGCTCCTGTAGTTTTGGAATGATGATAATTGCGACGGTAAATACGGTTGTGCCTGTGAGAAACGCAGCGTGTTCAGATAATTGCCTTCTCTGTTCTTCTGAGCAGCTGAAGCTTGTGTAACACCAACCGTTCCCTTTTTTTGATAATTTCTGGTAATACTTGTCTAGTTGACCTCAATATGGGCTTAACCCCCAGCATTGCCTGTGCCTGACTGCCTGCCGTGGGATACTGTATACATGTTGTTTCTGTGCTGTGAGACGTGCCAAAGACAAGCGCCCAGACGAAAGCGGGTCCTGTTAGGGCCTGCTCGTGATGTCATTCACCCCTGGCAATGTGGTTGTGTTTGACATGAGAACTCTAGTCTGCAGCAGACAACGTTTGAGAGAGAACATATGTTTAGGTCTTTTAAACCATTTTATGGGACATTTAGACATGAGGCAGTCTCAATGTTCTCTGTAATCTGTCCTTTTGGACCTCACCTCCCGCCAAAGCTGTTTTTACACTTTGGCGGTTTCACAGGCCTCCCACGGCTGACAATTAGCCTCCCACCTCGACCTGCCCATCGTCCTTAGAAACCCAACTCTGAAAAGCTCAACTTGTTTTTAAGATGCTCCTACAACCGTGTAATCAGCGAAGTCGTTCCAAAAACCACGTATTTAGATTAAACAGTCGGCACATGTTGTGCATTACTAACAAATGTGAGTTTTACAGCGCTGTGACTCACTTTTTGTTAGTGAGATCTTCTTGGCAATGAGAGGGGAGGGTAAGCGGCCCGTGATTTGATTAGCGTCCGTAGCGGTTGCCAGGAACGTGGGGCTCTTGCCGATGTGTTCTGTGTTTTATGTCGACCTGACCTAACCTGCTGTAGAGCCCAACACTGGTGACCCCTGGATTCCTCAGAGGTTACATAAGACCAATGGGTCTTAGAGCCTAGATGGACAAACTAGACCTCCCTCAAACTACACTCCGAGCTAGGCTATCTCTCTCTGAAGCTCAGCACTATCCCATTGTATCGATGCCATATGTTTATATGAGGGTGAAATTGAATTGCATTCTGATTTTGTGTATACAAGAAAATGCTTTGAGTCGTCATACTCTCAGGGGAAACCGTTGTTAACTCTATTCTGCCTACGTCTGCACAGTTCCTTACTTCTAATGGTAAGTATATGGTTTTGGTAGAAAGAACTCTGTCCTCAATCTGTAAACGAATGCTAAATTTCTCATCACTTAATTAACAACTTTCTGTCTCTCCCCATCTCCCCCACCCCCCCCCCCCCCCCTCCCCTCTCACAGCAACCATGACGGACGCAGACAAGTTCCTGTACGTGGACCGCAACATGGTCAACAACCCACTGGCACAGGCCGACTGGGCCACCAAGAAGCTGGTGTGGGTGCCTTCGGAGCGGCTTGGCTTTGAGGCGGGCTCTGTGAAGGAGGAGCGCGGCGACGAGTGCATGGTGGAGCTGGCCGACTCTGGCAAGAAGGTGAAGGTGAACAAGGACGACATCCAGAAGATGAACCCGCCCAAGTTCAGCAAGGTGGAGGACATGGCCGAGCTCACCTGCCTGAACGAGGCCTCGGTGCTGCACAACCTGAAGGAGAGATACTACTCTGGCCTCATCTACGTGAGTATACACCTTGTAACAGACTTTACACTGAAGAACACACTCCTACACCTACACTGAAGAACACACACCCTCTGAAACCTTAAAGATGCAATCTGTAATTCCAAGAACAATAAAGTGGGCTCCCCACCACTGTAAATAGCTGAGGGATGGTGCCTGAAAAAATTTAACCACTCAATTTCAATAACAGAGCAAGGACTGACCATCCATGAGATTAAAATTATAGTTTTAACCATGTTTTGAAGCTATACAATGTTTGTTTACAATTGCATTGTTTACAAACTATGGAATAAAACAAGCATATATTTTGGGTTCTGATGGGATAACACAGTTTAACTAAGCTCATGAAGCGGCATATTCTTCAAGAATCAATGTCTTTGTCATTAATTTAAATTTCCAAAGATGTATCTACCAATTACAGATTGGCCCTTTTTAATGTTGTCATAAATCCTTATATATATTGATTTTCACATGAATGCCCTCTTGACCACTGGTGGCCTACATTTTGCCCCCCACCAGTGTAGTAAAGCCGTTTATCTAGGTGACTGTTTATCTAAGGTCTTTTCTTCATGTTGAAGAACCTGACCTGGCCAGTTACTCCCTCCGTCCAGCCCTCTGATTATCCCATTAAAGCCTATTGTTTTAGACAGCCCATTGTGTGCAGATTGTCAGTGCCAATGAAAGGGAGTGATCTCTTTACACAGACTTGCTTTAAGTGCAGCCTTGCGTATTCATCATAACGGGTATTAGGTTCGGTTGTCTTCCTGCTCTCGCTCCCTTCTCTCTCTCCCTCTGTGTTTGGAATTTGACTGTCAACAGGAAGTTGCAGGGAACAATACTCTCTGGAGAGAGAGGGGGGGGGGGGGGGGGGGGTAGGGATGCAGGGAGTGAGGTAGAGTTAGAGTGGGGGTTGGCAGGGGGGCGAAGTAAACCCTTTGAGTCGAGTTACAGGCCGAACTGGAAATGATATGGAATGTAAATCGTGCTTTAATTGTTATTGTTGCACCATAATTAATGCCATTTATTCCTCGGCCCCTGGCTGGGAGTGATTTGGTGACTTGCTACAGTGTGTTTTGACCCAGTCGAGTTGAGCGCCACTGGACTGGGTACCCTGTAGGAAGGAGCCTCATGGGAGAGGGGGAGATCAGTACCAGACCAGGGCACAGAGCCGTGGGGAAGCGAGCAAAGGAATGTAGCTAAGATGTAGAAGAGAAATATGGAGGGTTTGCTGAACATAAAATGAGGGGGAGTAGGGAGAGTTATACCAGATACCCAGACCAGGTTGAAGAACGGAGGATTTAGAGCTATATAGAAAGGAATGCAGTAGGGTTTGGTGAGAAACAGTCTTGGATTATGTTGTCATTTGCGCTTGGATAAGTGTCCTAGTTATAGAAATATGGGCAATCTAACCCAGATCTTGCTGGTAATGAGGTGGGAGGGATGAGTTTAGGAGATGAAGGAGTAGCTGAGAGACGGAGGGTTAGAGAAAGGTCGAATCTGAAATGATAGTATTGCTCATTCATTTTCCCATTCTGGCCTTACGTCGTCCTCTCCTGAAATGTTTGTCTGCACTTGAGCTTTGTGGCATACCACAGGAAAGAGTTCATAAACATTCAGGTTCCGGAAATTGCTGCCGCTGCTGCATTGGAAGCTTCCTGATCACCCCAAACTCTAAATACTAACCTGCCAATCTCCCTTGTACTACTCTCGGATATAGACGGCTAGATTTAGCTTGAAATGAAACTCCCAGACTGGCCAAAATCCAAAGATGCGCACACAATCCATCGTGTCGCCCGTTTTTTCTTTTTTTTTTTTTTTTTTTTTTCGAGCATGGACGGTGAAGATGGCATTAAAATGCTTTTAACATTAAACATCTTTCTTCTGTTATTTTGCATCATAGACATACTCCGGGCTCTTCTGTGTGGTTATAAACCCCTATAAGAACCTGCCCATCTACTCAGAGGAGATTGTGGACATGTACAAGGGCAAGAAGAGGCATGAAATGCCCCCTCATATCTATGCAATCACCGACACGGCCTACAGGAGCATGATGCAGGGTGAGTAAACACGCTATTGTGACCCAACAAACACATTCCCATGAGTGGAGTGAAACAGTTACTGGAAGCATTTTGGAGTCGATGTTAAATAAAGCAATCGGTCTATATAATCTATATTCAGATAAATCCCTTTGAAAAGAGCAGTATGGGGAATAGATGGTGGCTTTGACTTAGTGTTTTTTGTTAGGGGGAAACTCTTGGCTCTTAGCTTCAGGGTTTTGGAGCTGATCCTGCCTGGGTCCTCATCTCTATCTTAATACGCCCCACTGGCCTATGCAGATGCCAGACGGACTTCACTCCAATTAACTAAAAGTCTGCATTTAAGTAGCGCACATTGGCCTCAGTTTCCTGTTTGCCTTTATCAAGGAAGGCTCATTAGTCAGAGGCTGTCTGTAAGAGGATGTTTGCCTATGCACTTCAGTCCTACTCTGTTCTGGGCGACCCTTTGGTTTTCTGCCCCATTATCTTGATGTACAGAACTATGTCGTTGTCATGCTGTCCATCCCCTCTCCACTGCCTTGTTAGAGCTTGTTTTCCCATTGTTAGCTCTAATGGACTAAAGGGTAATGTTCAGAGAAATGGGAGGCAATGGTTAATTGGCTCGTTGGTTAAAAGGCTGCACCCTTTCCAGTTACAGGAAGCCGGATATCGATTTCCTGTCTGTAGCCAATGCACTTCCTGTTTGAGAGCGAGAACTGTAGTGGATGTGCTCTTGCGATAACACATGCACCCTGTACTGTAATCAAGTTTTATATAAAGCTGGGGTACATTCAGTAATGGACAACACACACACACAAACGCACACACACAACGGGCTACTGAACTCTTAATTGATGCCTAACAGTACAGAATGACACCATGAAATGGGACATTACATATATTGAATTCAACTCTGTAGCGGGTTATTCAATTCAAACTTGGTTCATGTTCTGTGATGCATGTCGAAGAGAGGGTTTAAACGCATCTTCTTCCTTCCACAGATCGTGAAGACCAGTCCATCCTTTGCACGTGAGTCACAAGCACCAAAGATTATAGAACGGCATATGACCTTCCTCACAACATGAACTTGAAATATTACAGTTTAGTTCAGTACATTGATCGACATCCATTTGACTCTGTTCTGTTCCCTCTCCATCTCTCTCCTTCTCTCTTCTTCAGAGGAGAGTCTGGTGCTGGGAAGACTGAGAATACCAAGAAGGTCATCCAGTACTTGGCACACGTGGCCTCATCCCACAAGACCAAGAAAGACCAGGTCAGTCCTGCCTCCTTCCTGTACCATCTCATAACCTTTCCCTCAACTACTCTATTATTTTCTCTAATCTCTCCTTCTGATCTTTACACTTCACCCTCTCCACCCTTCCATTTCTCCCTCTACTTCCTCCTATTCCCTTTTTCTTTCCAGTTCTTGTTCTTGTTCTCGTTCTCTCCTCTCTCTCTCTCTCTCTCTCTCTCTCTCTCTCTCTCTCTTTCCCCCTCCCTCCCTAAAGTGAGCCTGGTTTCCTATGTTCCCCTGCACCTGTATCAGATAGAAGGGCTCGGAAAGGGTGGTTCCTATGACCCTGACGATATCACCCACTTGCACTGTGATTGTATTGTATGTATGTATGTGTGAGCGTGTGAGAATACAGTGGTGCCACTGGCACGTAACAACACACCATCCTCAATCCATCGCCATATTGATCACCTTGGACAGCTGCTTTTCTACATTAGTCTCACATGTCTATGGAACAACACCAATAGCCAAGAGAGCCAATAGCCAAGCCTGTCCCCTCGAAGGCAGCAGTACAGCACTGCAGGTTTCTAGTTTGGGTTGAACTCTCTTGGCAGCAGATTCATAACTATACCACAGTGGAGTTACTTCATCTGTGATTTCTACCATTGGTTTAGAGATGCAATGAGAGTCCAGTAATAACCTGCCGTACTGTAGTTGGCCACTGTAACTAGAGGGTTCAATGAGTGACCCCCCCCCCCCCCCCCCTCCCCCTCCCCCGTCCTATTCTGAAACCAGATCAGTATTCGTATCTATCATTCCTTTGAGGTTGTGTATTTCTCTCTTCCCGTCAACAGACCAGCTCGATCCTGTCACATGTGAGTTATACCCTCTCCCTCCAACCCCTCTCCTCTCCCACCCTGCCTCTTGTCATCACACCCATCTCCTCCTCGTTCACTCTTTCCCTCCCTCCCTCCCTACCTCCCTCCCTTCCCGGCTCTTGCTCTTTCTCTCTCTCCTCGTGCTGCTGGAGCGTTCTCTGTGGTGGGATAGCGGGTCACTTGGAAGTGTAGATCAAAGATCACATGACCAGAGTCAGCCAATGGCAAGAAGGGAAGATTTATGAGTTCCTGTATTTATATTTTTGCTGTTAAGATTCAGCCAGACCGGACCAAGAGCAGAGCATGAGTGTTTAGGTGATTGATCGTTATTAAAAAGGCTTTTGGTCTAAACTATTAGAGAGTAAAACTGGTCTCAGACCTGTCTGGCTGAATTTTTACCTGTTTTGCGCTGTTTGTCTCTGCACCCATGGTCCCAGGAGTGAGCTTGATGTGATTTCTATCTGTGTGTGTGATGTCAGTGGGTCGGCTTGCGCTGTGTGTGTTTGTGTAACAGTGTGTATGTTCAGAGATCTGTTCAACGTCTTTTCACAGTTCCCCCTCCATCCCTCACTCTCTGTTCACAATATTTTTTAAAGCTCTCTGAACAAACACACTGAGTTGCTGTGTGTGTGTGAGAGCGATAGCTGACTGTATATTTTTAAATGTACCTCAGACTGTGACCACAGTCCCAGCAGCCATTCCATTCAATAACAGACCCCTTTTTTTCTTAATTGTCACTTAAATCTCCTCATATTGATGTAATACACACGATTATATTCATATCTGTTTGAGTAACATTGTCCCTTCAGACTCAGTGTAAGTTAATTGCTGCTTTCATCCTCCAGTCTCCAGTATTTGGGGTATAAGTAGCTAGCCTTTGATGTCTTCATATGAGATGGATACATACAGATCAGTTTACAGTTGAAGTAGTGGGCCTGGTACGAGTGGCATTAGAGGGATTTCATTGTGTGTATTGACCCACCTGTAAAAGGAAACGGTCATGTAGAGAGCTTAGAGGAGATGATTGTTTGCAGGTGTAGAGCCGTACAATGTTGCAAATCTCAGCTAAAAATGTCAGCAGTCAGGTCTCTGCATGGGGTCTCTGGGTTCCTCAGCTCTGGGTGAAAGGTGAAGGGTTACTGATGGCTTCCACAGGGTCATCCGTTGGGTGTGGCGGTGTGGGCGCTAACACTGCAGTGTGTGTGGGTAATGGTGTGTGTGTGCACGAGTGTGCAATACTGTATAGTTTGTGCACAGTTGATTTCACTCCATCGGCGAAGTAAGTATGTTTCTTTGTCATGTATTGTATGGGTTTGTGTTGACTTTTCCTCTTGTGAACAATGGGACTTCAGAACAACCAATGCTTATACAGCCTCAGGACTCACAATAAAGTGATGCCATAGCAAATGAAAAGCAGATGAGTCCTCACAATGCACTACAATGAGTCATCCATCTGATTCACCCCCCAAAAATGACAGTTGATCCCTCTGCTCAGAAATGACAAAGTAACTCATCCTGTTGCAGCGTCTCGCATGCAGAACCGTAAAATTCACACTGATCTCTGAGACCTTAAAAGGACAACAGGTGGTTGTGGAGAGGATCCCAAAAGGGTGAGGTAAAATCATTGGCTAATAGTGTGGTGCTACTATCTTTGTCCACCAGGGAGAGCTGGAGAAGCAGCTGCTGCAGGCTAACCCTATCCTTGAGGCCTTTGGAAACGCCAAGACAGTCAAGAATGACAACTCCTCCCGATTCGTAAGACCATTACTACCCCCTAAGACCATTAGTACCCCCTTCATGGTCGTGACTTCTTGTGAATGACTCTATATTTTGATAACATGCCTCTTCTTCCTTCAATGTTCTCTTTTTCTCCCAGGGCAAATTCATCAGGATCAACTTTGATGTCAATGGATACATCGTGGGTGCCAACATTGAAACCTGTATCCTTCATACTATGTAGCCCACCATGGAATCATCAGTAGGCTCACTTAAGCAAGGCAAACTTTAGTTTCTACTGATTTGTTCAAACCATGGTTTAGATAAATTAATACAACTCTAGACATAGCCAAAGTTTTTAAAGGTAAACAAATGAATACCCCCTCACAAGTAGACACACATTGTCCAATGTGAAATAAATGGGACCTTGACTCGCTACCAGACCTTCTGGAGAAGTCCCGTGCCATTCGCCAGGCCAAAGACGAGAGGACCTTCCATGTCTTCTACTACATGCTGACAGGGGCTGGAGACAAGATGCGCTGTAAGTTTATTCATTACAAGTTCATTATCCAGGTTAATCTGGTTGAGTAAAATCTTTTACAAGATGGACCCCGTTCTGCCATCAGCATGATGAATAGTTAACTCTTCATCTCACAGAGAATATTGTATACCAGTGACCGGTATATTGTTACCTGCTCCAACCTTCCATGACCCTTCTCCACCCTTTGGTCTCCCCTCCAGCTGAGCTGTGTCTGGAGGGCTACAACAACTACCGCTTCATGGTCAACGGGAACGTGACCATCCCCGGCCAGCAAGACAAGGACCTCTTCGTAGAGACCCTGGAGGCCATGAGGATCATGGGGATCCCAGAGGACGAGCAGATTGGTGAGTCATGTGACGCAAACACACTGTTTTTTTCACTGTGTGTGTGTTACTGTGACTGACTGGTCTCTTCTGCTCTCCTCCTGCAGGTTTGCTGAAGGTGGTGTCTGCAGTGCTCCAGCTGGGGAACATGAGCTTCAAGAAGGAGCGCCACTCAGACCAGGCCTCCATGCCTGACGACACAGGTACTGACAACCCTTTCCCTCTGGACATATCTGATGTGAGAATCCTCTTTTTGGGAGAGTAGCCTAGTCTATTACATTCTACTGACTTGTATCAGAGTAATCAGATGATATGCTGTTCAGCAAAGCCTATTTTTATTTTATCCGCTGCAGTAGGGCATCTGATCTTGGCTAACCCTTATCCCCTCATCTCTCCCTCTCAATTCTCCTTTCTCCCTCCTCTCTTCCCTCTCTCTCCCCCCCTTCCATCTTACAGCTGCTCAGAAGGTGAGCCACCTGATGGGCATGAATGTGACAGACTTCACCCGCGCCATCCTGTCCCCGCGCATCAAGGTGGGCAGAGACTACGTGCAGAAGGCCCAGACGCAGGAGCAGGCTGAGTTTGCAGTGGAGGCTCTGGCCAAGGCCACCTACGAGAGGATGTTCCGCTGGCTGGTCATGCGCATCAACAAGGCCCTGGACAAGACCAAGAGACAGGGGGCCTCCTTCATAGGCATCCTCGACATCGCTGGATTTGAGATCTTTGAGGTGAGTTGGAGTGGGGTTTAAATAACAGACCAGATTGGAACATTTTGAAACGAGACCATCGGAGTATTTCAATTTTGATAATTGGAGCCACCCTGCATTTTGTTTGATTATTACGATGACATTAACATTTTCTTTCTCTGTCTCCTCTAGCTGAACTCGTTTGAGCAGCTGTGCATCAACTACACCAACGAGAAGCTGCAGCAGCTGTTCAACCACACCATGTTCATCCTGGAGCAGGAGGAGTACCAGAGGGAGGGCATCGAGTGGAGCTTCATCGACTTCGGCCTGGACCTGCAGCCCTGCATCGACCTCATCGAGAAGCCTGTGAGTTACTCTCCCTTATTAACCCCAATACACCCTTACACCCCCCTCCCCCTCTGTTTTCTTCAGTTCAGTGCAGTATAGGTGCTATGCTGTACCTCCAGAATCCCTGGGTCCCTCTCTGAGCCCTGTTCTCTCCTCTCCCCCACCAGGCCAGCCCTCCTGGTATCCTAGCCCTGCTGGATGAGGAGTGCTGGTTCCCCAAGGCCACTGACAAGAGCTTTGTGGAGAAGGTCCTCCAGGAGCAGGGCACGCACCCCAAGTTCTACAAGCCCAAGAAACTGAAGGACGAGGCCGACTTCTGCGTCATGCACTACGCCGGGAAGGTAAATGGATCCAACTGCCCCTCTCCTTAAGACCGTCATGTTGTTATATGACAGTTGTCCAATGTTAATAAGCACGTTCTCTACGACCTAGATTGGACTCAAACTCTCACAAGTGAGAGCTAGTTTCTTGCAAGCTCTGAACAGCACCCATCTTTCCATCCATCTCTCTCTCTCTAGGTGGACTACAAGGCAGATGAGTGGCTGATGAAGAACATGGACCCTCTGAATGACAACGTGGCCTCACTGCTCAACCAGTCCACGGACAAGTTTGTGTCCGAGCTGTGGAAGGATGGTAAGTTCAGTCAGAGATCTATGACCTTGAGTCACCGACCAACACCTCCACAGGAGCGTTGAGTAGAGTACTATTCTATTCTACTCCACTCAGTGCTTCAGCAGATACAACATACTCAGTGGAAAACACACTTCATGTTGGGAGATGCTGATACTGTACTGTATGTCTAAGGGTTAATTTCATATTCACTTCTCTTTTCTCTCATCCAATGTTTGGTGTCTGGACCTTTGTTTTGACCCTTTTACTCTCCATATGTTGGTTTCTACATGGTTTCCTCTGCTCCTGTGTATGGCCCCTTTTTGTCTGTTCTTTCTCTGTGCCTCCCTCTCTTTCCCTGTGCCTCCCTCTCTCTCTTACTTGGTCTCAGAGGTACAGGATTGTCAGAGAGCCTATTTTTATCAGCGTTTTCCTATACTCTACTCAGGTGACCATTTTCTTTTTCATTTATATCTCTCCTGTTTTTCTCCCTTTTCTTCCTCCTTGCTTTTTATAAACCTTCCCTTCATCTAAATATCAATCCTTGCCTCTGTCTTTTATATTCTGCTCTTGTCATACCTTTAATTTCTCCCTGTGATATACACTGTTGATTTATCATGTTTTAGTTTTTATAACTTTTTTGCCCCCAGCTCTGTGTGCAATCAAGACTCAGAGCTAGCTGCCTACCACTTGTTGCTCTTTTATTGAACTCTCCCTCTCTCCCTTTGTGTAATAGTGAGTTTTGGGACCCCTGGTGTTGGTCTTGGGTACTGCAGCAATGGGTATATATTGCATGGGTTTGGTTCTGTCATCACAAAAAAAAACATGCCCACAAATGCACAGTTTGTCACAAACACTGACTCGCATACATATTCTAGTTATCTCCCACACATTTGACATTAACATGCATAATGTTTAACATTATGCATCATTCCAAGTGAGAAGAAGCATACTGAGACACATGTCCTCACTCATTCACGTGCAACACACACACACCCTCACTGCATTGAGTTGCCTCTTGTTGTTAGTGTGATTTCCCCCCCCCCCCCCCCCACGCTTCACTGGCATTTTGTGACGACTCTCCTTCCCCCAAACCCCCTTTTCCTATTTGTCTTCCCCTCTCTGCATTCACCCAGTGTTGGTGTGGTGTGTCACCATTTTTTGAAAACGCCAGTCATCTTTCTCTCCATCTCCCCCCCCCCCCCCCCCTCTCTCTCCTGGTGTGTTTATCTTCACCAGGAGATGGGTGAGAGAGAGTGGGCAGTTGTACTCTCCCTCATGTGTATTTCTGGTTTGGTTTGGTTTTCACTGTGCAAAGTTTGCCTGGTCAGATATTCCCCAATGTTCAACCCTGTCTCTCCTCTCACTCCATCTTCTCTTCCCTCTCCTGTCTGTCTCTCTCTCCGTGCTCCCCCTCTCAGTCGACCGTATCGTGGGCCTGGATAAGGTGGCTGGTATGTCTGAGATGCCTGGTGCCTTTAAGACCCGTAAGGGTATGTTCCGCACGGTGGGGCAGCTGTACAAGGAGCAGCTGTCCAAGCTCATGGCCACACTGAGGAACACCAACCCCAACTTTGTCCGCTGCATCATCCCCAACCACGAGAAGAAGGTACCCGTGTGGAACACCGACTTCCACCAATGCAAACCTTAAAACGACAGCCCTAACGGGACACAGAAGTTAATCTCCTTATTATTTTCCACACGTTAACTGGTTGGCCTCTTGCTCTCTCTCTCAGGCTGGAAAGCTGGACCCCCACCTGGTTTTGGACCAGCTGAGGTGTAATGGTGTTCTGGAGGGGATCCGTATCTGCAGACAGGGCTTCCCCAACCGCATTGTCTTCCAGGAGTTCAGACAGAGGTGCTGTTCACACTCACCCGTGTTTGCTGAATGCTAATAATACACGTGTCCGTCTCTTAGTATTTTCAACATTTCCACCAATAACCCAGAGATGCAATTTAATCATTACCCTGCAGATACTGTGTCGTATCAGAGTTGTTGTTTACAGTACTCTGGTGTGTACTCTTGCTGGACTTTACAAAATGTGTCTGGTGAGCATATTCCTAAAATCTTCCCCCTCTCTTAGGTATGAGATCCTCACTCCCAACTCCATTCCCAAGGGCTTCATGGATGGCAAGCAGGCCTGTGTGCTCATGGTAAGCTTCTAGAACATTCTGAAGGAATTCCAGTAAAAGTACCAGTCGTATTCTGAAAGAATGCCAACAGTTGAACAATGGAGTGAAGTCTGAATAAATTGATGAAAATAGTCACAGTCTGGTTGATGCCCCCCCCCCCCCCTCCTCTCTCACCTGTCAGATCAAAACCCTGGAGCTGGACCCTAACCTGTACAGGATTGGCCAGAGTAAAGTGTTCTTCAGAGCCGGAGTCCTGGCTCACCTGGAGGAGGAGAGGGACATGAAGATCACTGATGTCATCATCAGCTTCCAGGCCTGGTGCAGAGGCTACGTGGCCCGCAAGTAAGGACACTCTTACACTAACCCCACCCGTCAATCATATGGCATCACACACAGTGCAGTGACTGAGCTTATAGTCAATTCATGCCCTGTATTTTACTGTTGTCCTAAGTGTCTTTTTTCCCCCCCAATGTCGTTTCTCAGGGCCTTCGCCAAGAGACAGCAGCAGCTGACAGCCATGAAGGTGATCCAGAGGAACTGTGCCGCCTACCTCAAACTCAGGAACTGGCAGTGGTGGAGACTCTTCACCAAGGTGAGCTCAATAGCCATGGTGTAGGAGGAATGACTCGACCAAACCTAGAAATACTATAATAACAAACGAATAAGAGTGGATTGCATTTACATCGCACTTTTCACTAACAAGATGTACAAAGTACTGTATCTTTCATGGGGATAAAACACCATCCACCACTGACCACCTTTGTCTCTGTCTACCTCTGTGCCCTTCCCTCTCCTCTAATAACCTGGTGTGTGTCTCTCTTCTTGTCCCCCAGGTGAAGCCCCTGCTGCAGGTGAGCAGGCAGGAGGAGGAGATGCAGGCGAAGGACGATGAGCTGGTGAAGGTGAAGGAGAAGCAGCAGAATGCAGAGATACAGATGCGGGAGATGGAGGTCAAACAACAGCAGGTAGAGAAGCAGAACTGCCCCTTCGATTCCATTATGACTCTCTGGTAGTTGGATCCCCTCATCACGGATAAGAAAACAGAAGCTTAGTAGTAAATGACGAATACATAGACGTGTTAGGTCTTTGTCTATTTTGTCTCTCAAAGCAATTCTACAACGTGCAATACGTTGTTCCAAATTGATAATGAAACCTTTCAGAATAAAGGTATGTCCCAAAGGGGATGTCGAGGATTGGGCAAGTAAGGAACTTGACTTCAGTAAATAACGTTTTCTCTGGTCGTCCCCAGCTGAGTGCTGAGAAGCTGGCCCTCCAGGAGCAGCTCCAGGCGGAGACAGAGCTGTGCGCCGAGGCTGAGGAGATGAGGTCCCGTCTGACTGCTAAGAAGCAGGAGCTGGAGGAGATCCTCCACGACCTGGAGGCCCGGGTGGAGGAGGAGGAGGAGCGCGCCAACCATCTCCAGACAGAAAAGAAGAAGATGCAGCAGAACATCACGGTAAGGGTGGACCACCTCTGTCATACACACACTCCCGTACACACACACACACCGTCAATAACATTGTTGTGGTGCGTAGTTAGGTCAATACAGTGCGTATACATGTACACCTCTACCACCGCCTGCGTGGTGCAGACATCCAGTACTAACTCTCTCCTCTGTGTGTGTGTCTCTCCAGGACCTGGAGCAGCAGCTGGATGAGGAGGAGGCTGCCAGGCAGAGGCTGCAGCTGGAGAAGGTCACCAGTGAGGCCAAGCTGAAGAAGATCGAGGACGAAGTCATGGTGCTGGATGACCAGAACAACAAACTCAACAAGGTCAGTAGGAGAACTAGGACTCATGCTGCACCTGCATGCTGCAACAATGGTAGGAGGATTAGAGAGGGACGATTTGGATGGATACCTTGAAAATAGTGTTGAGACTACACAGTATTAATACTCCAGTAATGGCGGTCAGTGTTGGTCTTGTCTAAACTCCTGGTTGTGTCCGTGTTGGCCCACAGGAGAAGAAGCTGATGGAGGAGAGGATCTCTGAGTTCACCACTAACCTGGCTGAGGAGGAGGAGAAGTCAAAGAGTCTGCAGAAACTCAAAAACAAACACGAGGCTATGATCACTGACCTGGAGGGTAGGTGGAACACACACACACACACCTACCATTCCCTCTCATGGAACCAACATCGTAACATTTTGTAAACTGATAAGCACCAAAAGAGCAATAATAATTCTTTTTTTCTCCTCCCTCCATCCCTCACACTCAGACCGCCTGCGGCGTGAGGAGAAGCAGCGTCAGGAGCTGGAGAAGAACAGGCGTAAGCTGGACGGAGACTCTGTGGAGCTCCACGACCAGATCGCTGAGCTGCAGGCCCAGATTGCTGAGCTCCGTGCCCAACTGGCCAAGAAGGAGGAGGAGCTCCAGGCAGCCCTGGCCAGGTGCGTGTGTGGCTAAAGCGTGTGTGTGTGTGTACTCGTGTACACTCATACACCCATTTGAGGACAAATGATAGATCGAAGAATTCACACATTTACCCCCAAATTAACCTCAGAGGCTACATCCCTCCATCATTGCCCTATACACCTCTACCAGTTTTCCTGTGTTATAAAACACCCTAAATTTCCTCCTTTCTCTCCCCCAGAATTGAGGAAGAGGCAGCCCAGAAGAACCTTGCCCAGAAGAAGATCCGTGAGTTGGAGGCGCAACTGTCTGAGCTGCAGGAGGATCTGGAGCTGGAGAGAGCGGCCCGCACCAAGGCTGAGAAACACCGCAGGGACCTGGGAGAGGAGCTGGAGGCTCTGAAGACTGAGCTAGAGGACACACTAGATTCCACGGCCGCCCAGCAGGAGCTCAGGTACTGACTGGGTCCATGAGCTCACAGTTACAGAGAAAGACACTATTAAACTGAAACTGTGACTCATTGCAAACTCGGGTGACGTATCGTGGATGCCTTGCATCAAATCAAATCTTTGTTGAGGACATTTTCCCGCAGCGTAACAGATAGGACGTTATGCTGAAACACCCTCTCCTTTTGTTCTCTCCGTCAGGACCAAGCGTGAGACGGAGGTGACCCAGCTGAAGAAGACCCTGGATGACGAGGCCAAAGTACATGAGGTGCAGGTGGTGGAGATGAGACAGAAACACAGCCAGGCCCTCGATGAGCTCAACGAGCAACTGGAGCAGTCCAAGAGAGTGAGTGACACACACCTGACGAAGACTTCTCTTTGAAGTCAAAACATGTTGTTTTGTTTGGTACAGCACTGGGGAGCATTGATATACTGTGTGCGTGCATTTTCTTTCTCTACATATTTTTTGTTTAACCTAGCACCAGTTATGTCAGCTATTTTGGGATAGCCTGTCAACTTCTTTGTACACACTCACTCACTCACTAAGGAGTTTCATTCGTACTTATGAATACATACAATACTATATAGCCACACACACCCTTTCCTATTATCTGCACATTACTGAACCACACCTGACTCCTTGTATTACTCTCCTCCCTCCCCCATCACAGAACAAGGTGTCTGTGGAGAAGACCAAGCAGGCCCTGGAGAGCGAGCGCAATGAGCTGGCCATCGAGCTCCAGACGCTGATGCAGGGCAAGGGGGAGTCCGAGCACCGCAGGAAGAAGGCAGAGGCCCAGGTTCAGGAGCTGCAGGTCAAACATGGAGAGAGCGAGCGCCAGAGGTTGGAACTGTTCGAGAGGGTGGCCAAGATGCAGGTACGATTCAGAATGACTGGCATCATTCCATTCATTATTGATTTATTGGACAATTTAAAGATACACACATACAGCCATATTATGCAAAGTTACTTATTTGATATGAACCAAATGATAAAGCATATATGAACTGTGGGTCTATATCCTTATCGGTTTGGTTCTTGTTTCTCTTCCAGACTGAGTTGGACAACGTCAACGGTATGCTCAGCGAGGTGGAGGGCAAGTCCATCAAAGCAAGCAAGGACTGCTCTGCTGTAGAGTCTCAGCTGCAGGATGCATCGGTACAGTACTTCTCTCTCTCTCCACACAAGCACTGAGTATTCAATATAAGACTTACTATAAACACCGTGTCAAGGTTATGTCTGAAAAAAATATGCTTTTTTGCCAGTGTGACAATTCTTGAAACGCACACTGAGTGCTTCACTGTCAGTCAGATATCAAGCCTATTTCCATTCACTGTACAGTGCCAGGTATGTTTTACTGCAGTAAAGCGTTGTTACTTTGCAAACTGTGACCATGGCCCCCTCTCTCTCTCCCCTATAGGAGTTGCTTCAGGAGGAGACTCGTCAGAAGCTGTCTCTCAACACTCGTCTCCGTCAGCTGGAGGATGAACAGAACGGCCTGAGAGAGCAGCTGGAGGAGGAAGAGGAGGGCAAGAGGAACGTGGAGAAGCAGCTCCAAACTGTGCAGGCTCAGGTAATGACACACAGAAAAACACACAATCAGCATACATCTCAGAATTAGATTAATACAAACAAGCACACTGTTAGATCTATTGTCATCACATTACATGAATCATATTGCTACGCCACAGCGTAAGTGTTTGAGTGACAGGCCCTCTCCCCCTATAGCTGACAGAGATGAAAAAGAAGGCGGAGCAGGAGGCCGGCTGTCTGGAGAACGCAGAGGAGTGTAGGAAGAGAGTGCAGAGGGACCTGGAGGGGGTCAACCAGCGTCTGGAGGAGAAGAACTCGGCCTTTGAGAAACTGGACAAGACCAAGACACGTCTGCAGCAGGAGCTGGATGACATGCTGGTGGACCAGGACCACCTCAGACAGATCGTCTCCAACCTGGAGAAGAAGCAGAAAAAGTTTGACCAGGTGAGTGTTGGTACTGTCACCAGGAGAAATGTCTTCTCCACTGTTGTTGAGAGAAATGCCACATTTAGACTCTCTCAAGCTTGAATAGTATGGCTTGTAGTGAAGAAGGGTTGACTATTTGATAAAGAATACTTGAAGAATACATTCACTCATTGGTTGAATTTGAAAGGCATTCAAATAACAATGTCTGTAGGTTAAGGTTAACCAAGATTTCTCCCCTCTCCCCCTGCTCTGTCTATAGATGCTGGCTGAGGAGAAGTCCATCTCAAGCCGCTACGCTGAGGAGCGTGACCGTGCCGAGGCTGAGGCCAGGGAGAAGGAGACCCGTGCCCTGGCACTGACCCGCGAGCTGGAGACCCTCATTGACATGAAGGACGAGATGGACCGCGCCAACAAGCTGCTCCGTGCAGAGATGGAGGACCTGGTCTCCTCCAAGGACGACGTCGGCAAGAGTGTAAGTGTGTGTGTGTGTGTGTGTCAGGGGTGAGGTGGCGGGAATGCTGATCACTTTGTTGGACAAGACTGTTGAATTGTTCTCCACTCACCTGTCAAATCCATTGTTGTTCTTCCACACTAGTACCATGTCTTGCCATTGCCCTCCTTTTACAATCCCGTGTTTTTCCCCTCCTTCTGCCCGTTCCTCCAGGTCCACGAGCTTGAGAAGTCGAAGCGTGGCACGGAGCAGCAGCTGGAGGAGGTGCGTACCCAGCTGGAGGAGCTGGAGGATGAGCTGCAGGCCACAGAGGACGCCAAGCTACGTCTGGAGGTCAACATGCAGGCCATGAAGGCCCAGTACGAGAGGGACCTGGCTGGACGTGACGAGATGGGTGAGGAGAAGAAGAGACAGCTGATCAAACAGGTACGCTAGCAGGCTACAGGCCACAGACACACTCTCACAGGGCTACTGAGCTCACCATGAGTATGTTGTTTAACTTCAGCAAATGTCCTGTTGTAGTTGTTAAATAGCTTTGCACATCTGGACTTCAACTCCAATAATGACCTGGTACAAAACTCTTTTGGCATACTGGTTCCGCTATTGATTTGGTTTTTACTTCCTATATGTAGTCCATAAAGTGAGAACATGTCTGTCTGCTCCTCAGGTTCGAGAGATGGAGATGGAGCTGGAGGATGAGAAGAAGCAGCGCTCTGTTGCCGTAGCGGGCCGTAAAAAGCTGGAGCTGGACCTGAAGGAGCTGGAGGCCGCCATTGACATGGCCAATAAGAACCGTGATGATGCTCTCAAGCAACTGAAGAAGCTGCAGGTAACTGTTGGTGTATCAGTGCTTATGAATGTCAGGTGCCACTTCCAATTACAGTAGTAGTACCGGTAGAGCTCTAGAGACACTCTGTTTTTTGTTTAAATGTTTTTTACTGTAGCCAAAATCTATTTATGCACACTTGTGCTGAGACTGTGTGGTTTTCTTTGCTGATTTTAACAATGTTATTAACATCCTCTCCTCTTTCTCTCAGGCCCAGATGAAGGAGCTGCTCAGGGAGCTGGAAGACACCCGTATGTCCAGAGACGAGATCCTGGCCCAGGCCAAGGAGAACGAGAAGAAGCTCAAGAGCATGGAGGCAGACATGATCCAGATGTCAGAGGTCAGTGTCTCTGTCTACCAAGTCTCAGTCTTATTCCAACTTTGTGTGTGGTCCAGACACACATGCACATATTGCTTGTTTGCTCTCAAACTTCACACGCGTGGTTCCTGACACACTCGTGGTTTACTGCTCGTCTTAGGAGCTAGCTGCTGCAGAGCGTGTGAAGAGACAGGCCCAGCAGGAGAGAGACGAGCTGCAGGATGAGATTAACAACCAGGCCGCCAAGAAGTAGGAGCCATTTTCTTCTTCTCTATGAGACCCCCTACTGCTGTTCATTTGTCTGTATATGCTGCTAATGACCAATCCTCCCCAACCGTCTTCCTATCTTCCATCCACCCGTCCCCCTCTCCCTCCATCCCCAGCTCCCTGATTGCTGAGGAGAAGAGGAGACTGGAGGCTCGTATCGCTCAGTTGGAGGAGGAGCTGGAGGAAGAGCAGTGCAACACTGAGCTAGTCAATGATAGGCTGAAGAGAGCCCTCCTGCAGGTAGGACAGCCAATGAGAAGAGTCATGTGGGAAGATGAGGGATGCCATTGGTGGACTGTTGAGTGAGAGGAATCAATCTGAAAAGATAATGGGGTGCAATGTAGTTGAGGTATGCAGCTTGGAAACACTGGGTGGTATAGTAATAATGATGGTAAAGTTTACCAGGCCACAAGACAGTATTTGACTGTATAGACCCTATCTCCATCTCTTTGTATGCATCTTATAAAGTTAAGGGGAATTAGATCATAAGGGTATTTAAGCTAACCCCTTGTCTCCCTGTGTCAGACTGACCAGATGAATGTGGAGATGGCAGCCGAGCGCAGTACCTCCCAGCGCCTGGAGGGAGCACGCTCCCAGCTGGAGCGCCAGAACAAGGAGCTGAAGCTGAAGCTGCAGGAGCTGGAGGGAACCGTCAAGAGCAAGTACAAGGCCTCTATCGCTGCCCTGGAGGCCAAGATTGCCCAGCTGGAGGAGCAGCTGGACATCGAGACCAGGTGAGACGGCCAGAAATGAGCCCCCTATGGCTCTACCTAGTCCTACCACCATGAACGTCAGTTCAGTTAAGTCTCTTAGCAGCCCTAGTTTCTTAGCATAGTGACCATATTTGGAATACCATAGCCCCATCTTGTGTCGTTGGCTGTGTATGTCAAGATTGCAAATGGCCTCCTTTTTTCGCTGCTTGAATAAGTGGTTTAGACAGTTAAGAGCAGTAGTAGCCATGGAGAAGCTGTGTAGAAGTCTCTCGTCCTCAAGTCTGACCCACGTGTTCCTGTCCATCTCAGGGAGAGGCAGCAGGCGTCCAAGCTGGTCCGACGCACAGAGAAGAAGCTGAAGGAGGTCATCCTCCAGGTGGACGACGAGAGACGCAACACGGAGCAGTACAAAGACCAGGTCAGGGTTTAAACCAACATCAACAATTTTACAATTTTACACCAGAGTATATGACTTTCTCCCTCTCTGCAACTCTAGTTTGAATAATGATACCATAATGGTTATGGATTAGATTTGAATAAAGCGTTTCAGTTTGTAACTCCCACTTGGGTTTGTGATTCGTTGGTGCCTAATCTTCGTGTTGTGTGTGTGTGCGCGCGCCCAGTCGGACAAGCTGAACTCTCGTATGAAGCAGCTGAAGAGGCAGCTGGAGGAGGCTGAGGAGGAGGCCCAGAGAGCCAACGCCAACCGCAGGAAACTGCAGAGGGAGCTGGAGGACGCCACCGAGTCAGCTGATGCCATGAACCGCGAAGTCAGCACCCTCAAGAGCAAGCTCAGGTGTGTATTCTCCTCACCTGACACCTGAACTTTGCTGGTTTCCCAGACACCGATAAAGATTCTCTGTGGAAAGTCCCATTGGGTCTAGGATTAGTCTGGGACTAGTTAATTTGTCCAAGAGACTGCTCTATACGGTCCCTCATCTCATCAATACTTCCCAAATCCCGTCACTCCTTGGTAACTGATTGGTGCTGTTTGTGTTCCAGACGAGGAGACCTCCCCTTCACCATGCGCCGCATCGTCAGCCGCGCTGGCATCGAGAGCGACGAGGAGAGCGAGCCCAAGAGCGAGACCCCCGAGCCCAAGCCTGAATGAAAAGCCACAGTGCCCCCTGCTGTCTGTAGTATTGAACTGCAACATGAACACACATTCACATACTGAAACAGAGACAGAGACACACACTGACATTTACAGAGGGACACAAACATCATGATACTGTATGATTAAGAGGCAGGGAATAGGCTGTTTCTTCGCAGCTAGACCCGATGACAGTCTCACAGAACCCTATGAGGAGATTGATTGGTTGACAATCTATGTACACCGAATATACACAAGCCAATACAACATGAACCTTCCGACAATCAACACGCTGACATACATGTAAACTCATGCATTCATACATACTTGTGGGCCAAATTTCTTTTCTCATGCTTCATTTTTCATTCTCTGGGAAAACAAAAGAAATATGAATGATATTTTTGTAAGGAAACATTCCAATTATAATAGTCCTGTTTCAGGATCTATTTTTCTAACTGAAGAAAAGAAAGGAAAGCAAAGTATAAATAAATGAAGAAAAGATTACTCGAAGGGGACCAAAGTAATATCGCAATCTATAGATTTGTATTTTATTCTAAAGTTTTTATAACGGTTAAGTATGAAAAGTACTACATGTTTATTATGGCTCCTGCTCGCTCTCTCGCCTCCATTTATAATCGAGGTGTATGTGCTCGTTGTACGGTATTAATTTAGCTGCGCGTAGTACTTGTCACGTGAATGTGCTTTTGGGCTTAATAATTCGATAGATTTGATGCATTTAACACACACATTAAATAAGAGAGACAAAGTACACAACACCACACACACACACACACACATGCACAATTGGAGACTCGCATTATAATGTAAAGACATTTGCTGAAATTGAGTATTTTTGCACTGAGATATAGAAGACTCTGGATTGGATATGATGGTAAACCACTGCATTGGTGCATTAAATTGAGACATTGATAGAAAGGACAGATGCGCCTCATACAAAACAAGATGTAAGAGTAACCGTGTGCATGCTCGTATGCACACACACACCAACACACACACACACTAAAGCCTTAAATACAGTTAAATTCTGTTCAAGGTTGATGTTTTTTTTTTCTTTCTGGATCCATGTATTGATTTTTTTTTTATATGCATTTCTTTACTACTATCAATGTTTTTATTGATGCGCAGGGCAAAGCTAACAGGGTGGTGGGGTGGTTTAGTATTACTCACGGCACACACTGTATTCTCAGGGCACTGCTTGGCGGGGGTACAGGTGAAGGGTTAACAGACCAATGGGAGTCAGCTGGAGGGGAGACTCACTTCTACCCAGATTAAAGGGCTTGGTTTAGTATTACAGCAGCAGTCTTTTACATCACACACACACACACACACACACACACACCATGTCCTTAATGGACCATTTTCTCTTATTAGAAATAAAAAAAGATGGAGTGGGTATGCTCCCTGTTGAAATGCCTGGCCAGGTATTTAAAAGACCACATGTTTGAAGGATAGTGTGTGTGTGTGTAGTAGAGTGATGGTGCTGTAGGTCTGGGCATGACCTATGACCCCCGCAGGCTGTGCTCAGGGGTGGCTTTTTCGCTCACACTGCTGGGAAGTGAGAGGAATTTGTTATTATTGATGATGATGGATAACAGATAAAGGATCACTCTCTCTTTCTCTCACACTTAGAAGCAAAAAAAAAAAAGATATGAAAAAAAAAACTTCCTTAATTTTTGTACTGTTCATTTTCTCGGCTTCAGCTCTGGAAATGAAGTCTTGAGAGACGAGTTGTGAATTGTTGGTATTATTGCAATAAAAGATGGCTTTCTAAACTGCTACCAATGACTGCTGAGACTTGATTTCTTTTGACAAGGGTTAGGGTTTGTGTTTGTGTTGTGGTGTTTACTGCAATGCTCAAAGACTGTCTCTGCAGGTCTTTGCCATCAAACAGTGTTGCAGTCTTGCATTCTTTGCTACAGTTTCATACATCATCACAAGAGGGCACTATTGACTCTTTGAATGGTACCCACATCACCCCCTAGGGACAAGCGGAGCATGATAATGTAACAAGTTTAAACCGGTTATCACATTGGCCAGAAACTGTCAACAAGGATGAACAATTTGGGTGAGAGCCTTTTGATTTGTTTTCATATTTAATTTCAACAGTGATTGGCCTATATAGGCGATATAATTTATAATTGTATAGTCCTCAAGTGAACACATTTGTACAAATAGACTTAGGACTATTACTTGTTTCTAATATGGAACAATAGTTTATATGAATATTAGATGCTTCCATGGGGCATATTCTGTCCATTTCCCAGTCAAACTTTGCCTTCGATATTCTCAATGTCTGTGTTAGACATGTTTGGATACATACATAAAGGTAAGATGTCTGATAACTAATTGAACATGAATAAATGTTATACTTATTGTATTCCCTTGGTTAATGGTTTACATCCTGGAAATGTAAAAAAAAAAAAAAAATCTCTAATCTTTAATAAACTGTCTGTACTACAAAGGCTACATCCTGCCTTTGAATAGGCTACAATAACATTTTTACGAATTCATATACACGTTATTGCACAACTGATAAACATGTATTTTCGGTGTTCCGCTGGGTCTTCGGGCAATGTCAGTTAATTTGGTACGAAGTTGTATTGTCTTTGCCTCATCGGAATTTGAAACATTTAATATAGGCCTACAGAACTTTTACAGATGTTACTTTGTAAGGAATATGTTACTAGGTCAGGCGTATTGGCCAATCAGCAGCCAGCAAGTTTCGTGGTTCGGCTGTACTTTAAGGATGTCCTGTACAACCAGTTACGAGGTCGCATTGTGTCACTTTAAAATTGGAACTGACCGGTTCATCTTCATTACAAAGAAAAGAGTGGTTACTTAATCCTACATCAAGGGTAGCTGGAGCCTCCGGTCGTTACATTGTTGCAGTGTCTCAACCCTCTCGCTTTTGCAGAGCTCTTACATTTTTCAGATTACGTAGTAATCTATGTAGCCTTTTTTTAGGAAGAGCAGAAACTAGACGCCGACTATGTCGCTGACGGGACAGTCTTTATTGAATTAGCTGAAGAATTCTAAAAACAGAATTGTTCGTGGACAGATTGAAACATTGTCGCCTAAGCAATTTGCCGACATCAGGAGTGTTCTCTAAATTTGGCCACAGTTTGCAGTGACCACGAGATGACTTTCCATTATTGGTCCTCCTAGAGTTTGAAGAGACAGGGTAAGTTACTGTAGACTTTATTGACCAAAAAGTATTTTCATAAAACCAGCAGCAAATTAATCACCATTGAATAGATGCAATGTTTTTTTATTTTTTATTTTTTTTTATTTATTTTATGTCAATGTGTAATTGTAGGCTAAAGGATGATGGTCTTCTATCTCTCCTGGTTAGAATTCCAGATTGAGCATGTTAATTCATGACATCATTCTTAAATCTAGTGTGAAACCTGTAAATTATATTTCTATTGATAACTTTTTATTCATGTTGTAGTTGTAAGGGTGATTGGTGTGTCAAAAGATAAGTGTCATTTACCACACAGACCTCAACCAATTGTAACATCTATGAAGTGTCACATTTTTAGCAATAGGTCTATTGTGCTCAGTCATAAAATTATTATTAAGCTCTGCTTGAGTGCGCAGACACACTTACACACTCACACACACACACACACACACACACACGTGCAGTGATAAGGGTGCATGCTTTTTGAATATACTGGGATTATGATCTTTTATGAGTTAATGGGTAACTGTGTGTAATGTTTGGTCTGAAATGGGAGCCATAGTGTGGGTCAGGTGATGTCCCGCATTAGGTCTGTGGTGAGTGTCCCAAGCCCCCTCAGTCTACCAGTCAGTGTAGGAGGCACCAGTTCTCTACTACGAGCTGTAAGATTAACCCCCTGTGACATTCTGTATCTTCATTGAAATGTTCTGGCTGTGTTCTGTAATGGTAGGTGTTGTAGAGGTGAAATGTCAATGATTTAACTCTTCACTTGTTATCTCTTATCCAGGAGCTCTGTGGGAAAGTAACTGAGGACAGCAGCAGATAAAGGACTAAGCCGGCAGAGATAGAAAAAGGAGACTCATTTGATTCATTCTAAAGGCAACGCTATTGGATTGGAGTTCCCTTTCATCCATCTCTTCATAAGAACCATGGAACTCTCACTGGTGAGTGGAATAACTTGTGAATAGATATTTTTGGGCCTTTTCAACCGTTGGGTTACTATGCAGGCATTGCATCACTTACAGTTATTGGATATCCAGCCTTTTCTATTAGGTTGGAACAATACAATAATACTAGTATATTTCAGTGACTGTTTGATACTGTATGATATTGTGAGTGTATGTTAGTATGTTTGTACAGTCACCGGCCACTTTATTAGGTACACCTTGCTAGTACTGGGTTGGACCCCCTTTTGTAGCCCATCTGCTTCAAGGTTCGACGTGTTGTGCGTTCAGAGATGGTCTTCTGCATACCTTGATTGTAATGAGTGGGTATTTGAGTTACTGTTGCCTTTCTATCATCTCGAACCAGTCTGGCCATTCTCCTCTGACCTCTGGCATCAACAAGGCATTTTCGCCCAGAGAACTGCCGCTCACTGGATATTTTCTCTTTTCCGTACCATTCTCTGTAAACCCTAGAGATGGTTGTGTGTGCGTGAAAATCCCAGTAGATCAGCAGTTTCTGAAATACTCAGACCAGCCCGTCTGGCACCAACAACCATGCCACATTCAAAGTCACTTAAATCACCTTTCTTCCCCATTCTGATGCTCGGTTTGAACTTCAGCAGGTCGTCTTGACCATGTCTACATGCCTAAATGCATTGTAAATGCTCTCCCTCTCTCTCTCTTACTACGCACTTTCTCAGTCTGTTGTTTTGAAAGTGGACCACAACAATTCTAGAATGTTCAACATGTCTGTCAGGATTCCAAGTTCCCTATTGCTCTTAAGTGGGTCAAACCCCTCAGTGCCACCTTAAATCTCAGATGACTTGCCAAACCTTCGGCAAGGTTGAGCCAAGCCTCCACTGTGCCAACACTGCCATTGGCCGACCGGCACTAGTGGCAGTGGTCTGTTGCAATAGCTCCCTGCCGCCCTCCTTTAGGGAGGGGCAGGGAAATGAGGAGAAAGGAGGGTGGGCAGGGTTGTGGGTTCAAGTCCAAGAGAAGGAACGCAGGTGAAAGGCTCAGTGTGGATCATTCTGCTGAGGGAAGCAATGTACTTTACTGTGGTGTTATATCACGGTACATGGTACACCTAATTTGGCACTTGAGTCCGTGCCCAATGACATGCAAATAATGGGACACTGGCATAACTTTACACACAATTTACAGGTTTTACTATAGTTTGTAGATTAAGGTGTGATTATAGCCCAAAGTCAGCACAGACCCTAGTACACTAACGTTGAATACACAAATGTGCACTTGCACACAACATACTGACACTCACATAAGTACATACACACACATGTATACATCCAGTGTATGACCCATGGCATTTCACAGAGATGCACATTCACTGGAAGCAGAGAGAGAGAGAGCGAGAGAGAGCGAGAGGGTGAGAGGGCGCGCGAGAGAGAGAGAGCGAGAGAGAGAGAGAGAGCGAGAGCGCTGCTTTGTGAAAGGAGGCTGAGGCAGAAAGAGAAGTGGAGCTTAGAGCGAAATGGAGAGAGAGATGGAGGCTTTTGCCCAAACAACACACTGTTCATAACGGCCCAGCCATAAAGGAAATAGGGAAATGCAAGAAAAACAAGATCCACCACTGAAATCAACCTGTAGCCTGGGGAAGGTAGGAGGCATAAGAGGAGAGGAGTGTGTGAGTGTGGAGAGGAGTGTGTGAGTGTGGAGAGGAGTGTGTGAGTGTGGAGAGGAGTGTGTGAGTGTGGAGAGGAGTGTGTGAGTGTGGAGAGGAGTGTGTGAGTGTGGAGAGGAGTGTGTGAGTGTGTTGGAACGACCGATATCTCTGCTGTGCTTATCTATAATCCTAACATATAGAAATGGAAATTACTGCGTACGCGTGATATGGTTCTGCTTTTGCTGTCTGTTTTTTAAGTCGATGTTCGTGTGGGGGGGCAGATTGTGTGTGGTACAAATCATGCGAATTATGATAACGCATATCCGATTCAGGGTGACGCTTCCCGGGAGGTTGAGAGTGCGCGTGTGTTCATATGTGGATGCGTATGAGTTTCTATCTTTTCTCACTGTGATCCCATGTACATGTCACATCCCTCACCTTTCCGTCATGGCTGGTGTGAGTGATTGTGTCTGATGTCTTTTGTGTTTTGATTTACTACTATTTGACATATATATAAATGTATGATGGAATGTTCAGCTTACGTTAGTGCTTAGTCTGTGCTTCGTCCTGTATGTCTCACAGCTCACATTTCTCACACTGCGTTACTCTCCATCATGTAAATCATCATCATGTACAGTAGACATGTTGCGCCTACGGCACTCACTCACTAAAGGGCACCCTACCGTGACTGGTGTGAAATCTGTGTAGACTCTCCCTTCCTCTCTCCCTCCCCCCCTCTCTCCCTCCCCCTCACTCTAGTACAAATGTCCTACTGGGCCAGGAGAAGATGACAGTCTTTTTAAGCAGAAAACAGAAGGGGGGGTCAGGGCCTTGAAGGTGTTAGGACCGGGCTGGACATTTTTCATGTCAGGATGAAGGATGTCCCTCTGTTATAGAGGAGAAGTGGGGCTGTAGGGGAGCTGTGTGTTCTGTGACCAACGTTTTGGTGGACGTGATACTAAGAGAGGGGGGCTGATGTGTGGATTTGTTTTTGTTGTTGTTTTGATTTGTATTGGTTTGTTTTGTGTCTGTTTTTTTGTTTTCTATAAAGGCAAGGTGTGCCACCATGTACATATGTACCATTCATTAATAAGGTGTGTTAAAACTCCAACTCTCTCCAAACCCTTCCTTCCCTCCCTCCCTCCCTCCCTCCCTCCTTCCCTCCCTTCCAGGCTCACCCAGCTCTCAAAGCCTTCATGTGTGGCTCCCTGAGTGGCACCTGCTCCACCCTGCTGTTCCAGCCCTTGGACCTGGTCAAGACCCGCCTGCAGACATTACATACCAACATGCAGCCTGGGTGAGTAGGCTACTAGGCACCACATTACACTGTTGGCTGGTATGCTGATTAGTCTTAACTGAATGGAATTTGAAGAGTCATGTGTAGACCTATCATGCTGGTTACACATGATCAGAGTTAGCTAAATCAGAGCAACGTCGTTCCTTAATGTCTTTACTTTATGAATTACTTTAGTACGGAATTACTTGTGCATTCTTGTGTGTCAACGTGTAATTTCTCTCTCTCTCTCTCTCTCTCTCTCTCTCTCCCCCCCCCCCCTCCCTCAGCTCTGCGAGAGTGGGGATGGTAACTGTGTTCCTGAGCGTAGTGCGGACCGAGAAGCTGCTGGGACTGTGGAAGGGAATTTCACCGGTGAGAAAACCCCTCTTTCATGAAAACAGTCACAGACACACACACACACTACACTACACACACGCACACACAAACAAACACGCACACGCACACACAGACACACACACACACACACACACACACACACACACACACACACACACACACACACACTGACAGCCTGTCTCCTGTGTGTTCCCCCTCTCAGTCGTTTGTGCGGACCATCCCTGGCGTAGGGATCTACTTCAGCACCTACTTCTCCCTGAAGCAGCACTTCTTCCTGGAGAAGAACCCTGGGCCCATGGAGGCGGTGCTGCTGGGAGCTGGGGCCAGGACGGTGGCAGGCCTCTTCATGCTGCCCGTCACCGTCATCAAGACTCGCTTTGAGGTACGCAAGCAGAGGGAGGGCTAGGGTGGCAGTGGAGCTGGAGGAAACCTTTTTTTGGGATAGATTAGTTTTCAGGTGTACTATATAAAGCGTCAGGACTGTGTAGAATAGGAAGTGAGCACGATACAGTCAGTGTGTGTCATGTTGTTTGTGTTGTCGTGTTCCAGAGCGGGAAGTATAACTACGGGAGCGTGGCGGGGGCCCTGCGCAGCGTGTGCCAGACGGAGGGACCCAGGGCTCTGTTCTCAGGCCTGACCGCCACCCTCCTCAGAGACGCTCCCTTCTCTGGCATCTACGTCATGTTCTACAGCCAGGCCAAGAGCGCTCTGCCGCAGGGTCAGTATCAGCAACACAGGACACATACACACACACGCTGAACTTTTCATGCACTAGACCCCAGCCCTATTTGATCATTTCTAAGAATCTGTATGAGGACACCAAAAGAAAAACAAGGAGTGCTATGAACTGTATGTTCCTTTCGTGGGACATATCCATTTAGCTAGGAACTGTTTGGTGTGGAGATGTTAAGAGTGTGTCTCTCTCTCTCTGTGTTCCCTCTCTCAGAGATCAGCATGTCTACCTACGCGCCCGTGGCTAACTTCAGCTGTGGCATCATGGCTGGGGTGTTAGCCTCCCTGCTCACCCAGCCGGCCGATGTCGTCAAAACCCACATCCAAATCAGCCCGCACCTGTACAAGAGGACCTCCGACGCCGTGAGATACATCTACACGGTAACTATCTCTCTCTCTCTCTCTCTCTCCGGGTTTCATTAAGTACAGCACTGTATGCTTAGGGTTAGAACACTGCTGTGTTCATCAGTATACTGACATTGATCCTATGTGGGTCAGGTTAGACTAAGTCTAAGTCTACTCTAGATATAAGATGTCTGCATATTGCCCTCTTGATGTGCTTAACCCACACTGGTATATCATCACATGGATGATTGATTTGACATGTGCCTCTCGGCCTTCCTTTCTCTCTCTCTCTCTCTCTCTCTCTCTCTCTCTCTCTGTCTCTCTCTCTCTCTCTCTCAGGAGCACGGGTTGCAAGGGTTCTTCCGGGGCGGAGTGCCGCGGTCTCTGAGGCGGACCATGATGGCTGCCATGGCGTGGACGATCTACGAGCAGATGATGTCCCATGTGGGGCTCAAGTCGTGAGGAGAAGTGACGACGAGACATGAGGAACGGAACGTGTCAGAGAGAGAGAGAGAGAGAGCCGGAGAGAGAGACAGAGAGAGAGAAACAGTCAAGTCACTGAAGGAGGAGGCCCAAGCATTACAGTGAAGAGGAGTGCACTGGAAGAGGCTGCTGTTATGGTGATTGTGTCTTAATAAAGCTTAGTCAGAGTGTGCCAATGGACCGAAACACACTGACTTATTCTGCCGTATAACACCAGCTATGCTGGCAGCTTGGTTGAACGAATGCAGAGATACGATGCCCCAATAACTGGCATTGTGCATCATCCATGGTACGACAGAGAAACAAGGAGGACTAATTGTTTTTATAAGATATCAGTATCTTTGACTGAATTGTGGTTGAGGTACAGGAATAATAGTTTTGCATTGCACAATATTTAAGTCGACTGTCTTTCGTATGTTTTTCTATGTGGGGCGACACTGAACAAGGCTTTCTTAAGCTGCTTTAGACTACTCTCAAGATCCTATGTTGCACTATAAGTAGTATAGTATTTTTGATCCCTAATTAACCACTTGACCCCCCATTTACACATGCTGTATGAGTCACTCCAGGCTTGAGGAGTACAGTTTGTGTCCCGCTGTAGCATTCTTTAATGTTAGGTTCCTGGTCTACATGTCTATATAACTGCAGGCAAAAACACTCATGACTTAGCATGCTAGTCTGGTTAAGCTCATTTGCTATGAATGCACTTTAACTACAAGAGTTCTGTAGTAAAACGTGGAGCTTCAGTAGGATGGAAACCGTGGAGTGTCTCATGTATCTATATTGTAGTGGTTTGGGAGTCTGTTTGCCTGTCCTATGTGCCAAATGATGGCCTCTGTATCAAGATATTTTATTCTGGCTGCGATGTTGTAACATAAAATAAGCTGTGCTTGCTGTCCTTTTGAGCTGTACAGTTGATTTGCCTTAAGATGGTATTATAATTTTGTGGTTTTTTGATATCATTATTACTGTCAATAATATTGTATGGTAAATATGCTGTTATTTTATGTTTTTTGTAAAGAAAATGAATAAAATTATATTGGTATCTATCATGATTACTCTAGTGTTTATTTTACAAGGGTCTGTGCAATGTGTTTACCGTATATGTAATGCGTTTTTGCACACCCTCTCCCCACTGTTTCTCCCCTCCCTTCTCTTTCTCTCTCTCTCTCTCTCTCTCTCTCTCTCTCTCTCTCTCTCTCTCTCAAGTTCTACAGAAAGTGACAGGGCTGCCTTAGGGCACTGAAACCATGGTGTCTTTCGAGATAGCTGAAATTACACTTGATATAGTGAATCCTGGCTGAGGCAGAGGGGTCACTGTGCCAGATACAAGCTGACACGGCGCTCTGCTCAACCCTGACAACCTTCACATGCCCACCGCAAGCAGCCCACCGATGCCCTACTTACTTCACTCAACGCAGGACACCATAAATCACAGATAGATAGCTGGTCTCAGAACTAAAATAACCTCAACATCACGTTTTGCCTTCTCATGCCACAAAGTAATATGATGTCCAGGGTACGAGAGGTGTTTCTGGCACATTCTCTCTAGTGTAATTTTAGTACGCCAGTATGAGAGATACTACTTTTTAAGTCCAGCTTATTATGCAGAAACATTATGCTCCCTCTGATAGTACTGGACTAACCCTAACCCTAACCCTAACCTTACGCAGGGCACATGTCCTACTTAGCTTATCACAGAGCTGTCAGACAGAGATAGGGAGGGGTGGGGGGGGACATTAAACAATGTGAGAGTTAATGATAATGAGAGTGGAAGGTGACAGTAAGGCTCAAGTAAGATATTAAGCCACTGGAGCTGATGATTTTCAACTGACTGCACCAAACCAGTCATTTTCCTCTTATTCTTCACTTCATGTCAATGTTTGATTAATTTCTCCTACAGCGACATCGTGGTCTTCATTGAAAACAATGTCATTAGCTAAGTAGGACATGTGCCCTGCGTAAGTCATGGGACAGTGAAGCAGATTTCTTTTTTTTTGGCTCTACACTCTACGGCCTTTATTTGATGGCGTTTGTGTACATATTGGTTTCACCATTCAGAAATTACAACACCTTTTATGCATAGTCCCCCTATTTCATATCCTTAATAATAGTTGTTTGATTTCAAATCCAAACTCTTTGGAGTGGAGAGCCAACTAAGAAAAAATGCTTCACTGTCCCATTACTTATGCACTGTATTTGATCTGTTTGTGCATAACACTTTGTATACGTCTGTAAAACGAGCACAACATGGTAAACAGATTAGAAGCATATGCACACAAGCTGTGGTTATATTGGAATCAATCAGTCATTAAGACCCCTTGATCTCATGCCCGTGCCGTTCCCATTGACATGTCAAAGAGCCACATGTCACTGTGTTACATCATCATTTCTCTGACTGAATTAGATATGTAACATTGATCTGACTGAATTAGACATGAAACATTGATCTGACTGAATTAGATATGTAACATTGATCTGACTGAGGTGGACATGTAACATTGATCTGACTGAATTATACATTAGACATTGATCTGACTGAATTAGACATGTAACATTGATCTGACTGAATTAGATATGTAACATTGATCTGACTGAGGTAGATATGTAACATTGATCTGACTGAATTAAATATGTAACGTTGATCTCATGAATACGAATGACGCAGACAAGAATGTGAGTTTGTTGAGGTCGTGTAGAATTGATGTATGTCTGTAAGAGTGACTACAGACCGGGCTGAGTTATTTGTAGTAAACCTGCTGTGTAACAATACATGTCTATCTGGACTATACTTGTCCCAAGAAAGCATGTGAATTGAAATGTCTTGTAAAGATAGAACCAGACATGGCTTTGTTGCGGTGACATCTCTGTCTAGTGGTGTATATTCTGGCCTGAGAGATGAGAGATGACTCAGGACATCATGTTAGTCTATCCTGTTCATCACACCACTTCTTGTAACCGTATGTGTTCTCTCTATCTTCAGTTATCTAATGCCCTTGGCCTCTGTGCAAACATAATTGACCTTTGTTGTACCAACACCCAAGACCTAAATCCATTCATCTACCTTCCTTCCAGTCTAGCAATTGTTTCTACCCATCTTTGTAACGTATCTAAGCCTACTTGTGTCCAGGGTATGTACCTATTGCAATTTCTAATTACAAAGTAATAACATTTTAAAAACATGTTTTTAAATAGGTTCCACAATCTCTATGTACATATTGAGATACCTGGAACTCTTTATCTCGAGCAAATAAAGTTGCAACACGGGCCACTCTTTCACCGAGAAGTCAACGTCTCCGCAGTGTCTTAATATGGTCTTTCCATCCCATTGTCTTAATATGGGCCCATCGTCCGAACTCCAGTAACCTGTCCCTCCGGTCGACTTGTCATTCAAGCTGGCAGAGCGTTGCGAGACAGCGCCATCTAGTGATTAAAACGTGACAGTGGGGAGCAACTTCTACACTCGCGCAATAGCCAATCGTGGACTTACAAATCGGGGTATATATATGACGTCATTTCCCCCTTTCGTTCTCTTTTCACCATTTGGTACAGATTTCCATACGGCGTTGTTCCGTGGTGAGTTTTAAAGTTTAATTGTACGTATTTCAACCAATCAGATGCTACTTAACGGGGTCACATACGCTCATTAAATATGTTAAGCATATTTCACATCGGCCTTAATTCAATTGTTTGAGTTGGAAGGTCTTATTATTTGACTCTAAAGCTAGCTAACATCCCAAGTAACCATTGACACGCGCCCGACATGCAGTTTTTTTTGTCCGCGCCGTGTCCTCGCCACGACCCGTAGAATGGCGTTTTCGCTCACCTCTCGTTGGGGGTAGTTTATATCCATATGAATTATGTTAAACAACAACAAAAATGTTTACTACATTTGGAGACGTCTCCACATTTATTTATTAGGGGAGCGACTTCTATTGGCGGCGGAATTGGTTGTCTACGTATCATATGATTGACAATATCAACCTCCTTTCTTGGCATGCACGCAGTTCCCTGTACTCGTGTGTGTATGTGATGGAGGAATAGAAAGTCCAGTGCTATGTCTTCGGTGCCAGAATGTTTCTCGTCTTCTGGTTCTATCCTCAATCGCTGGTACAACACTGATATGTCAAATTAGAATGAGGCATGGTCACATGTCTCTAGAAGTCGGGAATTTACTAAGAAATGGGGTTCTGTGCTAGTGCCTAAAATTGTCTAGTCGGAGGTTATGTCTTGTAATTTACCCCCCCCCTTGTGAAAAAAAGATTGACTGATAAGCTGCCAGACTCATCAATGATGGATGTAGTTTTGTTACTGATCACCTGCTTTCATCTTGCCAATGCTGTGCTACCTTCTCTTTCCAGCTTTCCCATCTACTCGTAACACAGGGAAAGCGTCACGATGTCCGGAGGTCTAGATGTTCTTCAGATGAAGGAGGAGGATGTGCTGAAGTTCCTGGCGGCAGGAACTCACCTGGGGGGCACCAACCTCGACTTCCAGATGAACCACTACACTTACAAGAGAAAAAGTGATGGTGAGTTAGATGGGGGGGGAAAACTAACATTCCATTTGGGGAAACCAAAGCATCTTTATAAGCCACACGCCACACTTACCTGGGCTCATGGGTCAATGCTCTGCATTTCCTTCATTGACTGAGCTCCCTCATCCTCAGGTGTTCACATCATCAACCTGAAGAAGACCTGGGAGAAGCTGCTGCTGGCTGCCCGTGCCATCGTGGCCATTGAGAACCCAGCTGATGTCTGCGTCATCTCCTCCAGGAACACTGGACAGGTGACCCTCCAGTGTTCGAAATGAAACATAACTGATTAGATTGACATGAAGGTTTCTGGCGCTAGGGCTCCATTAGCTGTTTAAAAACCTAGATGTGCATGCGTGGCCTCGTCTAGGTTGTCATATGGGGTCGATTTGGCCGTCTGTTCTCCACAAAGAAACCGGGCTGTATCGGTATGGCTGCATGCATTGCACACTATTAAACCCTGCCACTGATGTAGGTGTGCAGGTGTCGGAAGTGTGCCACAGAGACTCGGCTGGGTTTTCGCTAACACCATTAGGACTGCGGTCCCGTGACTGGGGTTTGATAGTGACCTGAGCCACAATTTAAGTTAGTCAATTGTCTCTTGTCAGCTGTTCGTCTGTTCATCCTAGACGTTAAATGTCTATTATAGCTTCATATTGCACTCTTAACATAACCTTTATCATCCTCGCTGTAGAGGGCTGTGCTGAAGTTCGCCTCTGCCACCGGTGCCACCACCTTCCACGGTCGTTTCACCCCCGGAACCTTCACCAATCAGATCCAGGCTGCCTTCAGGGAGCCCCGCCTCCTGATCGTCACGGACCCCCGTGCCGACCACCAGGCCCTGACTGAGGCGTCCTACGTCAACATCCCCACCATCGCCCTGTGCAACACCGACTCCCCACTGAGATACGTGGACATCGCCATCCCCTGCAACAACAAGGTTAGACTGATGCCTCTCCTGGCTGCTATTGACAAGTGCTAGTTTATTTTTTACGTCACAAGCTGTACTGACCCGTTCCAGGGATGGATGAGTTTTTCTCGGTCAAGTATGTGTTTTGCACACCGTTAGAGCCCGGCGCTTTCCTGTCTGTGCAGTGCTGGGTGTAGGATGTGTGCTACAGAAACGCAGGGCCTTTTTTCCTCCCCTTCCCCTCTCAGTGGGTAAGAGGGGGGAAATTAGTATAGGCCCCGCTACACATTTCTCTATAGATATTCCTGTTGTATTCATTGATTTTTTTTTTTAAATAAAAAAAATTGTATTGTGTAAAATAAATACAACGCAATGCTTTATATGCAGTTGGTCATGGTTTTGCATTGTCCTCCTCCAGGGTCACCACTCTGTGGGTCTGATGTGGTGGATGCTGGCCAGGGAGGTGCTGAGGATGAGGGGCACCATCTCCAGGGAGCACCCCTGGGAGGTCATGCCCGATCTCTACTTCTACAGAGACCCTGAGGAGGTAAGAATGATGACTACACTTGGCCCGCACGCCCACACCCTTTGGAACGCACGAGTACAGGCTTTGCCTGTTTGATGAGGTAGCACAAGGTTTCGGTCAGATTTCGGTATAGGCTCTTGTCGGAGACTGTATACATTTTGCTAGTCCTGACGCTCCTTCCTCTCCCTGGCAGATTGAGAAGGAGGAGCAGGCAGCGGCTGAGAAGGCCGGGGCCAAGGAGGAGTTCCAGGGAGAGTGGACCGCCCCCACAGCTGAGTTCGCCCAGCCTGAGGTGGCCGACTGGTCGGAAGGAGTGGCCGTGCCCTCCGTTCCCATCCAGCAGTTCCCCGCAGGTCAGAAGTGTGAAGACTCATCACAGGGCTAATTCCTCTTGTGTTGATGCATGGGGAATCTGATGCTCTTATCATATCTGTAAAGTCCTTAGTTTGATATCCTAATTTGCGTTTTGCTCTCTTCAGTTGCTGCTCCTGCCGCACCAGCTGCTGCAGCCACAGGTGAGGTGTTCTCTGAGTTTCAAGTTTATTTGTTACGTCTCATACATGAGTGCAGGGAGTAAAATTCTTGGGCTCGGTTCCTTGACAATGCAGCATACAAATACAAATAATGTATAGTATAAATAGTAGAGTGAAAAAGTAAGGTGGTTCAGTGAGACTCATTACTCATCAAACACACACATATTCTGAGTAATGCACTGTACAGTCTCATTGATTTTTCTATTGATATTTCTAACCTTGTGTTCCCTTTCACAGAGGATTGGAGTGCCACACCAGCCACTGAGGATTGGTCAGCTGCCCCTACCGCCCAGGCTTCTGAGTGGGGTGGAGCCGCTGCTGATTGGTCCTAAGCAGTGTTGACCCAACAATTGGCAGCATAATAAAATGGCTGTTTGTTTTTTTACAAACTGACAAATGAGAATTTGTTAGTGTGAATTTTTTTATGAACTTTTTATTTAATTAGGAGCCTGGAAATGCTACCCAAAAATAAACACCCACACAACAGGGTTGTTCCAAAAAGCAGGATCAATGAATAAGGCAGTCCTCCCCTGGACATTCAGAAATAGCTTTATATTTATGAGTTCTTAGATGGCTCTTGTAATTGACATTCTCAGTAACATTTAAATTGGGCTTTGTTGGAAGACCACACAATGAGAACTGATAGGTTTTTCAAAGTTTGGTGGCTAATTTAGTGATCCTGCATTCTCTGGAACAGGCCAAAAGACATAAGCCCCATTAAGACCAAACAACCCAAGTTGGTGTGAATTAGGTTAGACACTCCACACAGTAATATTCCATTTCCTGCTGAGAGGTGTTTAATGTCCAATATTGAAATATGGTTAAGGTAAATTCAAGGGAATCCAACCCACAAAGATGGGAATGTGCAGCCAGATAGAGCAACTTTCATAGTAATATAATAAGGCAGACCATTCATCAGATTAATGTGGTAGCTCTGTTATAGACCCCTTGGGATTATATTCACCGAAAAGAAGAACACCACTTTTCAAGGGAACCATCGGTAGGATCATTTTCACGCGGAACTACGTTTTCTATCCCTTCGTTTCTGGTACGATGAGTGCAGGGGAGGGGCCAGGAGGAGAGGCCGTTGCTTGGCGACCAGAGCTCCCATGCTGTAAACATCACAGACCATCTGTATGAATCTTGCAACTGTGGGAACATTCACCGGAATTTTTGAAAACGGTTATTTCTCGTATCTGATTATCTGAGTGTTTTTGTTACCGAAGACATCTATTCGTCAGCGACGGTCATTGGCTATGGTAAGTTGACTAGGTAACTTTTATGCTTGCTACCTAGCTGGATATCAACAAAAAGTATTATGCTGCTCACGTTACCAGTCAAATACGCCGTCACTGTAAACATGGCATTGGTATTAAATACAGCAGCTAACTAGCATGAACCATGTATCAATCAACACAGAGGAATAACTCTTAAGTCTGTCTTTACTCTCATGTGCCTTTCACTAAGATTCTGTCCAGAGTGAAGCCAGCTGTTGGCGGAGAGGTCTCAGTCAATAAGAAGACCAAGGGCAAAAAGTCAACCCTTGTGGAGGATCACCTGGTCCAACGAGACTACCTGGGGGCAATTACACTGCTGGAGGTAATGACACCCCTTGACTGGAGTGTGTGACCTCTAGTGTGTGACCTCTAGGTTCAACTACTAACCACAGTATATTTATAATCACTTCAACTCTCAATGCATTCCTGGATTGATTTATTTCAATGTGTTCAGTTCCAGCGCAATGTTGGTGAGCGATCAGAGGAGGCAGACCTGTGGTTGAGCTACTGTGCTTTCCACCTGGGTGACTACAGGAGAGCCATGGAGGTTTGAAATATTTATTTCATTCCATCATATTGTTTTTGTGTGTGTGCCAAAAGCAATAACCTATTTGTGAGTGTAAGATGCATGATCTACCACCGTGTCTGTCCCCTCCTTAGGAGTACAAGGCCCTGACAGAGAAACCCGACTGCCGTCCAGATATGTGGGTCTTCCTGGCCTGTACCCTCTTCTTCCTGGGGCTTTACAAGGAGGCAGAGGAGGCTGCACTCAAATGTACCTAATGAACCATTCTCCTCTCTGTTACCTTTAGTTACCATTATTCAACCCACTGGCATCTGATAGTGAGGACCTTCTCCTTGACCCTTGACCTCACACGCTTCCTCTGTCTCTTTCAGCCCCTAAAAGCCAGCTACAGAATCGACTGCTGTTCCACCTATCACACAAGGTCAGCCTTCAACTCCCATGTCATTCATACAGAGCTCTTGTACTAAAACAACTTCAGATACTTGTTAATACCCTGCTGTGTACTATTCTGTACCCTTAGCCCTAATCTTCGCTCCGTATGTTGTTCCCAGTTCAGTGATGAGAAGCAGCTGATGACTTTCCACCAGAACCTGGAAGATGTGACAGAGGATCAACTCAGTCTGGCTTCCATCCACTACATGCGCTCCCACTACCAGGAGGCCATAGACATCTATAAACGCATTCTGCTGCAGAACAGGTGAGAACCCCACAGAAGGCACCACAGAGTAACAGATCAGTCACATATTTACATGAAATGCATCGTCCGAGGGGGGGTTTTCTCAACAAATTTCTCGACCCGACAAATCACGAGTTTGGATGGGTGGGGTTTACAATGAAATGGAGGAATCAGCGGAGGAGGCTTAAAGAAATAACGTGAGTAGGATTTTCTGCACGTGCACGTCCCTCCGGTTCCGTCTATAGGACTCGGAAGCCAAAAGTGGAGCAGACGGCTAGCTGGGAGCATATGTCATTTGTGGAAGGCAACACCTCTGCCTTGGGAGACTACCAAACATTTTTATAAGCATAAAACACATGGAGCAGCCCCACAGACTATGGGATAGTAAAACAGATTAAATCAGATTAAGCATAATCCTAGACTAATATGCATCTTCAATGCATCTTCTATTGAAAATGTTATTTAGTCCAGGACGACCCTTAAAACTGGGAAACCGGCCCTGAATGTATGGCTGGTGTGCTTTGCCTTGCAAAAAGCAGGACACTGCATCTGTAGTTATGCACATATCTGGATTTTTTAGCATTTATTGGGCTGGTTTCCTAGACACAGATTAAGACCAATTCTAGACTAAAAAGCATCTTCAATGGAGATTTTCCATTGAAGGTGTGATTTAGTCCAGGACTAGGCTTAATATGTGTCCTGTAAACCGTCCCTTACAGTCTCTTTTCTGTAAGAGAAAAATATCACAATATACTCCAAATATCACTATATGCCTCTCCAAATATAGTATAATAATATTAACATACTTGAGGAGTGAGAGTGCTCAAAGTCTGTTTTATCTTGTGCTTGCTGCAGAGACTTCCTGGCCCTCAACGTGTACGTGGCTCTGTGCTACTACAAGCTGGACTACTACGACGTGTCCCAGGAGGTGCTGGCTGTCTACCTGCAGAGTGTCCCCGACTCCGCCATTGCCCTCAACCTCAAGGCCTGCAACCACTTCAGGCTCTACAATGGAAAAGCAGCTGAGGTAAATCAAACACTGCAAGATGACGCTATATGAAACATTAAAAAATGGGTTATGGTTAGGACGTTTTTTTTGCATCGAACTATTTCGGTAAGTAAGTACAGTTAGTTGTACAGTAAGTTGTTTTTTCTTCTGTCAGGCAGAGCTCAAGAATCTGATAGACATCTCTTCCAGCTCATTTGAGTTTGCCAAGGAGCTGATCCGGCACAACCTGGTGAGAACCGTGACCGATAAACGTTTTGGGGCCTGCTCCTCACTCATAACCGACACTTGACGGCTCCAGAGAGCAGCGTCTCACATGTGTTTCAGATATGTTTCAGATGTTTCAGATATTGTACTGCGTGTAGACAGATGACCCTCTGACCCTCGGCGGTTTCCAGGTGGTGTTTCGTGGCGGTGAGGGGGCCTTGCAGGTGCTGCCTGCCCTGATCGATGTCATCGCTGAGGCTCGGCTCAACCTGGTCATCTACTACCTCAGGCAAGGTGGGGCTCAACAGTTGCCACTGTCTCTGATACGGACAATGCAATGCTGATCCAGTGATTACTATTGATGTTTTGGCAGATCAAATCCTTGTATTGAAAGGGATGTATACAGTGTATGTATGGACAGTCATTTTCTGTTTCTCTACCTCTCTCAGATGATGTCCAGGACTCCTACACTCTCATCAAAGACTTAGAACCCACCACACCTCAGGTAGGTTCCTCAGTTACCATTCATTTCCAACTGTTCCCATTCCCTCTCTTTTTCCCCCATCTTTCAACGCCACTTATCAGTCCTCAGCCTTGCTAGGGTGCAGTTACACCCTGTGTGGCCCCTACCTCTCTCTCTGGCTCTCTCTCTCTCTTTACCTTTCTCTATTATTCTCTCTATACCTAGATCAGTGTAGCCTATGTAAGTATTTACAGAGTAGTAGTTTGTGGTAGGCGTTTGTGTATTAACCTTTTCTCTCTCTCTCTCCTTCTCTCTCTCTCTCTCTCTCAGGTTCAGGGCAGTGTTAGTCTTAATGTACATCAGCGTACAGTAAGTGTGTGTGTGGCCAGCTCTCTCTCCATATCCCCCTCTCTCCCTGTCCTCCATCTCTATGTCAGGGTTAGCGCAGTCTTAGCAATAGACTCCAGGGACAGTGGTGTCCGGTTAATGCATATGTGGTTTACCCTCTCCCTTCATCTCTCTCAGGAGTACATATTGAAGGGGGTAGTGAATGCTGCACTGGGACAAGAGGTGGGGTCGGTAAGTACCAGAAAGATCTGTGGGATTTAATCCAGTCTTTTAAACTAAGACTTATCTTTCGGAGACACAAAAGAAACATAACACAGCATGACCATGCCATAATCAGACCTTCATGGTGTGATAAACCAGCTGTCTTCCATTACAGAGGGATCATCTGAAGATAGCTCAGCAGTTTTTCCAACTTGTTGGCGGTTCAGCCAGTGAATGTGGTGAGTGCCCCTTACTGAACTCCACACATGTAAACTGGGGTTGTTGCAGTAAGATATATTATTAATCATAGTGAATTATGTTGAACTAACTAGTAGATAAGCAACTCAGCTGGTTCTGTTTGAACAACTCCACTCTCTGTGTCTTAGATACCATCCCTGGAAGACAGTGCATGGCCTCCTGTTTCTTCCTGCTCAGGCAGTTTGAAGATGTACTCATCTACCTCAACTCTGTCAAGGTGAGCGCAGTACAAATTCCCCTACGAACGTTTGTGTTCAGGTAGAGTATTCATGTTCCAAGATGACCATTCAGTAACTGATTCTAATACCCTTTCATTCTTCACAGAGTTACTTCTACAACGATGACACCTTCAACTTCAATTATGCACAGGCCAAAGCTGCCGTTGGCAACTACAGGGAGGCAGAGGAGGTACAGCCTTGGCATCACCTTTTGTGATCTTTGGATATAGTCAAAGTCCCTTTACACTTGACTTAACATGTAACCCATGCTGTTGACATGTTTGTGTTCCTCTGATGCCCCTCAGGTATTCCTGTTGATTCAGAGTGAGAAGTTCAAGAGCGACTACGTGTACATTAGCTGGTTGGCACGTTGCTGTACGTTCTTTCTCCTTATCATTGAATGAGGAGTGCTACACGGTATGATTATCTTGTTGTTGATAATGAACCCTGCTGTTCTCTCATGTAGACATCATGAACCAGAAGGCCCGTTCGGCCTGGGAGCTTTACCTGAAGATGGAGACCTCAGCAGAGTCCTTCAACCTCCTGCAGCTCATTGCCAATGACTGCTACAAGGTTGGACTCCTCCTGTGTTTTAAGCTATGAGGATATTCCAGCAGACAGGATTTGCATTGCATGTTAACTGTGCTGTCTCCTGTCCTCTCCACAGATGGGTCATTTCTATTACTCAGCGAAAGCCTTTGATGTCCTGGAGCGACTGGACCCAAACCCTGAGTACTGGGAGGGCAAAAGGGGAGCCTGTGTGGGGATCTTTCAGCTCATTTTGTCTGGCCGGGAACCCAGGTATGTGTCATACATACTCCGGCCATCTATTTGAAAGACATTATGTCACCACTTGTACTATGTCACTTATTGTCTTGTCCTTATTTCATTGCACTACTGCGTATTTGTATTATTTGTACTTTGTATGCTGCATTGTCATGGAACTGAGCCCAAGATTTTTACTCCCTGCACTCGTGTATGAGACGTAACAATAAACTTGAAACTGAAACACTTGTACTGTGTTAACACTACCTATCCTCAGCTCTCCCTTTGTCTCTTCTTCTCCAGTACAACGACCGCAAAGTTATTGTGTAACAAAAGCTGTTTTACTTTGCATTGCTGGGATATTAATGTTGAATTCATTGAACATTGAATTCCTTTGTGTGTGTTTTGCAGGGAGACTTTGAGAGAGGTGCTGCCTCTGCTGAGAAACACTGGGAACCCTCAGGTGGAATACATCATCAGGATTATGAAGAAATGGGCCAAGGACAACAGGGTTTCTCTCTAATTACATCATTATTTATTCAAGGACACAAATACAAAGAACAGGGTCCCTCAGATGAACTGACACAGAGTCAAAATGGTGTCATGCAAGAAAATTCATCACTAAGTGCCAGTTTGTTCGCTCTGCAATATGCATCTTAATTAATTTTCATTTGTTATTTTGTATGAAAAAAAGTTTGGATCTTGTTATTCTTTATTCCACATACATTCTGTATATATATACATGTATATTTGCCTATGTGAAGTAAATAATATAATCTGCCATGCTTGCATCTATTTTCTTCTTTCACTCTTATAAAATAACTTAGTAGTGCGCCCTGGTGCAGTCACAACATGCCAATAGAAGGATACGACAAAGTGGATTGCTTTGGTATCTCCAATCACTGAATTGTTGTCATTTTGATTCCAACTGTTGTGGCCAAAGAAAGGGGGTGCTTAAGCAAAAAACCCCGTCAAAACATCCCGCGTGTCGGGAACAATCGTCTTTTCCATATTCGCGCTAGTATGTCAAGTGGGCGGCTCGCTGGGGGCGTTCTCGCTCTGCTATTGGTCAAAGACTTGTCCCCGTCTGCCCTGTTTCCGGTTTCTTTCCATACGCACGCCCAGTTACTACTCTCAGTCTGAATGATGATAATAATGATCAAGATGGCTACTTCGGATGCCTCCTTGCGGTAGCTATCTCACAATTTCATGGAAACAACTAAAACTACGTTTCCACGTGATTTAAATCCCTGTCGGTAACCGGGGAGGTGCAAGAGAGATAACTGTTTTTGGATGATTACATCGGAGTGGTTTTGAGAGTTATTTTATTGCCGCTAGTTTATTGTCTTTTCTGACATAGCTAGCTAGCTAGCTAGCTCGCTAGTTGTCGAACATATCCAATTTTAGCTCGCAGGCTAGTTCAGTGAAGTCTCGCCCTCTCTTGTGTGTCCGGCGCGAGAGGAGCCCAGTCGGTCAGCATCAAATGGCCGAGCCGAGAAAAGTGCCGTTCGTCACAATCTCCTCCTTCAATACCACACCTCCCTCGGAGTCCAAGAAACGCCGACGGGAAGATGAGGTCGAGATCATTTTGGAGAAAGATGGAGGGAGTGGAAGTGCAGCAACCGGGTCAGGAGGTTGCACCGGTGGTCTGTTCGGTAACGTGAGTGCCGGTGACGGGGATTCGGGGGAGACGAGACGAACAGTGCGACTGAACCTTTCCCTGTCCGAGCCAAGCGACCGGGGGTCTGCGGAATTCAACTACAGCGAGCTGGTCCAGCCAACTCTGGTAAAGTGAAGCCGAGGACATGGAAGTTACAATAGATTTTGGTTATTCTTGTCACAACAGGCTGGGCCACTGTTGAGACTAAGCCTCGCGAGGTTACAGTCGCTGTAGCGGTCCTGTCAAATTCAGGTGTGATGTGACCAAGCTAGCAGTGCAACTTTATGGAAATGGAAACTTTATGAAAACTTTTAATGTGTTTGATGTGGAAATGTATAATACTGAAATCCTGCCTGAAATGTCACTTTAGAATATTCAGTCAGTGTAGAATCTTAAGAAGTTATGCTTGTCAAGATACAGGATTTATCGACAAGTTGATCAGTGAATCATAGAACTTGATCAGTGAATTATGTCAGGTATTGCCAATCAACATCTATTTTCACTGCCATTTTAACGTTTTTATAAAATCCTCACTTCAGCCCCCCGTCTTACTTATTTCTTGACCTGCCTGATTGTCTCTCAAAGGAAAAGAAGGTCAAAGTTCCTTCAGGACCCCCTAAAGGCCTGAGTGTCTGCCCTAAAGGCCTGACGCCTGCCCTTGACCCTAACGACCCCTTCGCTGACGACGAGAAGGAGAGAAAAGAAGTAGAAGCACTCGCCAAGAAATTTGAGAGCAAATATGTAAGTCTATTTTCACCGTGATGGAAACAAGTAACCTACACGCAGACCAAAGAGTAAATAATCTCTGTATGTGAGCATGTCTATTTTTGTACTCATTCTGTATGTCTAGATAATTCTGTTTTCCTCTTTGTTGTTTACAGGCCAATACAGGGAAAAAGAAGAGAAAAGACAGGATGCAGGATCTCATTGACATTGGCTTTGGCTACGATGAAACAGACCCCTTCATAGATAACTCTGAGGCAGTAAGTACTTTCTCTGTATATCTCAAATGTACCCCAGAGTCCTGCCTGCGCAGGTCTGTGTGTCCCTATTCCCCACCATTTTCATGTATTTTGGAAATTGCCACCATTTTACACTCGCAACAGATAATTTCTAGGTGGATGCTTAAAAGCATAGTCCTTCAAATTCATACAGGGTACTTTTTCAGTTCACTCTGGCTATGTGCCTGTCTCATGACCTTTTTCATGAATGATTTAAGTACATTCCTGCCCCCGGTACTGCAATTCTCTGCTGTTCGTGACTCTTTCATCCTCAGTATGATGAACTGGTGCCAGCCTCACTCACCACCAAACTGGGAGGGTTCTACATCAACACAGGCACCCTGCAGTTCAGAGCAGCCTCCGAGTCAGAGGGAGAGGAGGGTAAAGACTTCAAGGTGGGTTGTGTACACACACACACACACACACACACACACTTTAGATGTTGAGATCATGCAACTCAACATTGGTTTCTGTTGCTCCTGTGTGTAGAAGTTGAAAGATGGCGAGGAGCGAGTGATCAAGAAGCGAAGGAAAAAGCCAGATGGCAGTAACATGCAGGAGAAGAAGCCCAGGAAGATCAGGGTGCCGAAGCAAGGGTGAGCTTGATAAACAACAACATCAAACGCCTCTCTTTCCATTGGTTAGGTTATGCAATTCTTTGATAGCCTGTAAATTGCCAGACTATGATGTTGAGGTGAGCTGTATGGAAGTGCATTGTATCTCCTATTAGCCATGAAGCATGTCTCTCTAGTCTGACGTATGACCAGATCATGACATGAATGCAACAACCCCTGTCTCGTCCTCCAGAGTGTCGGCCCTGAGCGTCCACCGGCCAGAGAAGAAGAAGAGGAAGAAGCTGATGAAGGACTCTCTAAATCTAGCGGCCATGTTACGCCGCTTCACTCGGGAGAAAGCAGACATGCGCAAGAAGACCCCCGGCAGCGCCGTCACTCCACGGGGCAACCCCAACGCCAAAGTGCCCAACGCCAACAGTGCCCTCCTCAACACTAACCAGAAGACCACCGGCAACGACATGAACATTGTTGACCTGACCACCGACCCCGCTATGATGTCACTGCTGGGATCGGCCAATAACAACGACATGTTACAGGACATGATGGGCGACCTGGACTTTGGACTGCTGGACTCTCCTCAGCCCTCCAGCCCTGCACAGGGGGAGAACGGGGCTCTGGGGATGGGACATAAACCAGTGGGTGGGAGGGGGCAGGCCGGGACACAGATGGGTATCCTCTGCCCTCCGCCTCTGCCTAACGGGCTGCCTGCCCCACTCACTAAGAGGATTGAGGACCTCAGAGCAGTAAGTGTCTGTTTCCTTGCTGACCGCCTGTTGGTAACATTTTTGAGCGTAGAAAACGTCTTTGTGATTTTGATACAAATGTCTTTTTTTCTGCGTGTTTATTGCAAACAAAAAAGGTAATTGCTCCTTGGTCAATTTCTTCTTTTCTCTTACATGAGCAGAAGTGCCTTCTTGTTGGTAGGAGAAAGCTGTGTAGCTGTTATAACGTAATTTTATGTTTTTGAATGACTGTCACGACTCAGGGACAGGATTAACAGACATTCTTTCAGGGTCACAATGAGGAATGAGAAGTAGAGGTCGCTGTGGAAACGAGAGTGTTGACGCTCTTTGAGGGAGATTGTTGAGGTGAACAGTGCCCACTCTTTCTTTGACAGAACCGAAAGGTTGAGGATAAAGGCCATGAAAAAAGGAGGATCAGGAAAAAGAGAGAAAGGTAGAGGGAGAGGAGTGGAGCAGGGAGGAGAGGAGTCTGAGAGAGAGGGGTATGGAGGGAGAGGAAAAGAGACTTAGACAACAAGATGAGGCATGGAGGAGTGGAAGGGTAGGTTTTAGATTGATCAAATGATCACCTAAGTGACACAAAGTTGATACTGGATGTTACATTGCAATGTCCACCTGAGCTCTAATGTGTTTGTTTTCGGAGTTGATAATTTGAATAAATGTTTCTATGACAGGCATCTCGTCAGTTTGATGAAGAGGGCAGGAAAAAGTTCTTCACGCTGGATATGAACAACATCCTCCTAGAGTGAGTCTCTGCTCTCTGTGTTTTATTACACTGTTTGCCTGTTTGTGTCATATATTCATCCTCCTATCATCTCTATCTCTCTGAAACTGTTTGTTTGTTTATTTCTCTCCCTCACTCCTCCCCCCCCCCCCCCCCCCCACACCAGTATTGAGTTGCAGGTCCAGGAGCAGCCAGTGGCAGTGCGCTCTGCGGTCTACTCCCACCTGGAAGCCTTTGTGCCCTGCAACAAGGAGGCTCTGCTCAAACGCCTTAAAAAACTCAGCCTCAATATACAGGTGTGTGTCCTTGTGTATTTGTAAGTTTTGAGTGTTCTTGAGCTCTCCTGTGTGTGAGAGAGAGACTTGACCGTCACTGTCCCTCTATCCTCCAGGATGACCGTCTGCGTAGCCCTCTGTTGAAGCTGAAGCTGGCCGTATGCAGTGTGATGCCAGAGCAGATCGCCAGATACAACATGGACTGCATCGCTAAAGTTGCCAAGTAAGGCCCTCTCTCTACACCAGCTGTTCTATTATCCTGAATTCTCCATTGCCTCTGGCTCTTCAACTCCACCCATCTACCTCTCTCGACTTCACTCTATTTTTATTGTTTGTCTTCAAATGTTTATTTATTCTATCATATCTTAAGTCACTTATGGCAACAAAATCAATGGTTTGCAGTACGTCCTGCTCCTTACCAAGAGTAACTAGTTCTGCAAAACCCATAGTAGAGAAAGACCAGAAGCATAAGCCTAGACATGTGCATGAACAAATATTTTAAGCTCTGGTGAGGTTCTCAGGAATCGACTTATCCCCCCACCCGCTGCTCTGTTTAGGACTGAACCAGAGTGCTGAAGTGACGATAACCTCCCCACTGCTGTAAGTGCAGTATTATGTCCGCTGACGATCCCTTCAAGGCACAGATCCTCCTCTTGGTGTACTTCACCCACTAGCAGCTTTGATCCCGAACATGTGCTACAGGAGAGCGGATGTCTTCATAGCCTTTTATAGCACAGGAGTAGCTGTCTGGACTGTCACCCCAGACAGAGTGTAGCTGAGAAGTGGGCCAATCTGGAGGCTGTCCGTTCTTGTACCAGACGTAGGTGGGGTTGTCACTCAGAGTGCAGGCGACGCTACAGGCCAGGGTCACTCTCTGTCCCTTTGCGACAGGAGTCATCATCACCTGAAAACCTACTGTAGGAATAACAGACAGAATGATTGACATTTTGATTCGTCCTGAATCTCTGACCCTGTACTCAGCTGAGTCAGTCTCTCTCAGGTTTGTGAGTGCAGTTACTCTCCGTATTCCCAAGGTACTCTACACGACCTGCATATTCTGGATATTGGCTCAGATCTTCAGGCTCCACACCATCCTCCCATGTATTAGACCAGAACACCTTGGTGACATTAAGACCATTGGGATGTGTGTAAGAGCAGGGCAGGTCCACCGATGAGCCTTTGATGGCACAGATTCTCTGATGGGTGGAAGTCACACTCCAGCCATGCTGATCCAGTACCACTGGAATACACACACGACAATGGATGGAAATTCAATACAGAGTCACTGCTGATGTTAAGAACACAACTTTTGTATAGCATTAATGAAACGTTCGAAAACAATGAATCATGCCATGCCTCATACCTGCTGCAGAAGGGAAATGCCACAAACACACTTCCTGCTGTTCTCCCGCCCCTCATTGTATGACCCTGCAGTCTTAGAAACGTGACGTTTCAGTCAACAAAAGTCCATTTTCTAGCCAGTAAAAAAAGAAAACCTGATCTTTCAATTGTATGGTGAACTTTTTGAACAAATCTAAAGCTCTGTAGCATACACTTTATTTGCATGAACTGTTCTAAAACTGTTATGTTTTTAAAACCCAAAAAATACAGTGCAGCATTCCGGCCTGTGGCTCTTGGGCAACAATATTGTCTGTGTACTCAACAGAGCCATATTCATAATCTATGACTATCTTAATTGTGCAAAATTAACTCAAAACATTATATGACACCACAGTCCAAGTGTTCCTGTATTGAATACCATTGTCGTATCCAGACGATTACAGTTAAAGATTAAACGCACGGCACATAAAATGCCAACATGTTTTTAAAGTATCCAAAATGCAAGGATAATGTTTCTCTAACAGTTTTCCAGACCTTTTAAGCTCTCACCAAGCGTACTTACAGTGTGAAAGGAGAGGGATCCGCTCAGAGAAGTGACTGGCAGTGCAACAAGCTATCAGCCAGTGTGGCGTCTGTGGTTGGAACATGTTGTGAGTGGCAAGTTGATGATGCCAACCTGGCTTCTGTCCCCTTCATTAAAACGGTAGTCGCAGCCTTCAGTGTTGACTGTTGTGTAGGAGTTCTACTAATCAACCAACTCACAGTACCAAAGATGAAGTCCCGCTCTCGTATGTTTCACCGTCTACATCTCCATGCCGCCACACCTCCCCTCTTGTCCTCAAGGTCCTGGAACCTCTCGCTGTGTTCGCCCTTTAGAACTCCCCTCAACGTTCTGTCTGTGTGGTGCGTTCGCAGGCAGCAGTCGGAGGAGGGGGAGAAGAACGGTTCAGAAGAGGAGGATGAGGAGAAGCCCGGGAAGAGGGTGATGGGACCTCGGAAGAAGTTTGTCTGGGATGACAAGCTCAGGTGAGCTCCGCTTTTATGTATTCTCTGTGACGTGATGAAGTAAATTGGGTATTTGTTTGACAATGTACAATGGGTGTGCTGTAACATAATATATTCACCAAATATGTTGATGGAAAACTGCCAAAGCAGGGACAAGACTGTAGGTCAGCACAAGGCCTGTAGAGGGGATATTGATGTATTGTGTTATACAGTATATTTATGTTAGCTAACCTTGTACCTGGATGTTTAGGATGCTGCTGTGTAATCTGGTGCGGGTAAAGCTGAGCTGCTATGAGCTGGAAGGACAGAGCTCTATCTCTCCAGAGGACTACCTCAAAGCCTTCATGGAGACTGAGGTCAAACTACTGTGGCCCAAGGGCTGGATGCAGGCCAGGTATGTGTGCGTGTGTGTGTATTGAAATATTTGATTAGACTACTATGTATTTTCCTTAGTTTTTCTTGCACATGTCTACACAAACCACATTGATGGACTGTCTCCTTCTCCCTCAGGATGCTATTAAAAGAAAGCATGATGGTCCACGGCCACCTCACGGGCAACACGTGAGTCATCACCTAGATTCTCTTTTGAGCACATTTTAGGAATCCCTCCTTCATTTAGCTGTAAGTGTGACAGTCTCTCTACTAATGCGTTCATTTTCTCTTGCACACACCCGCACGTTCTTTCGTATTCCTCTCTGATCCAGAGCTAAGAAAAAGATGGTCCCCACTCCCAAGTCCAAACCCACACCCAAGGTACGGTTTTGACCTTGCTCTTCATTCTGCAATTTATCCATGGATGACTTGCACAGTCATTCCTATGCAAACAGAGGGACTATGCATAAAAAGTGTTGTAATTTCTGAATGTACACAAATACCATCAAATAAAAGCTGAAAGTCTCTACTTGGACATAATAGTAATTGCTTGGAGTGTAGAGCCAAAAGAAGAACAAATGCTTCACTGTCCCATTACTTATGCAGGGCACTGTATATGGCTTACAAGGGATTGTCATGTGAATACATTTAGATCAACCCCCAATCATTGTTTCTCATTTCTTTCTTTCTCGTTTTGTCATTTAACCCAGGAGGCTGGTTGGGTTCAAAGGTCGACCCCATCAGCAGGTGCTACCCCCTCCCCTGTCGCAGTCCCCCGGCGGCTCCCTCAGTCCCCCTCTGAGCCCGTCTTCCTGGACTCTCTGGGTGAGGATCTGACCGTGGTCTCTCTGGACTCCATCTCCCAGGCCCTGGCCCTCCTCAGCAACCAAGCCAGGGACCTGGTCCACGGGGACAGTCTGGACAGCCTCAGGACCCCCACGGCCCCCTCCCTCCACGCCTCGCCTCTCCTCATGCAGCACAAGAAGAACACATCCATCATCAACGCATCCAGCTCTAACACACCTCTCTACGTCTCTACCTCCTCCTCCTCCTCCTCTCTCTCTCGGCCTTCCCCAATCTCCTCCTCCTCCCCTATGACCTCGGCCCGGAGCGAGGGCTTGGGGATGGGGATGGTGAAGGCCGGCGGAGGCGCCCTGGCACAGGCTCATAGACAATCAATGCTGAGCACCCCGAGGCCCGCAGGGACGGGCATGAGTAAAGCCAGCACGCCAGGCTCCCCCTCCACGGCCAAACTGCGGCCGCCCCCCACCTCCTCCCCACTCATGCCCCCCCAGCAGAAGGGCTTCGGCTCCCCCGGGGCCAAGCCAGGCGGCCCCACTCCAGCCACAGGCCTCCTCAAAGGCAGCAATAATACTAAAGCCTACAGCGGTGACACTCTCATCACTACGTCCGCTCAGGCCCGGCCACTCACACTCCCCTCGCCTTCTCACCTGACTCCCAAAACTCCTCAGGCCCCCCGCCTCCCCCAGCCGTCCCAGGTTCAGTCCAACTTCATCACCCCCATGCAGGCCACACTCACCAAGTCCGCCCACAGCAGCACTCCACCCATCATCAAACTCACCCCTCGCCCCCAGAACCCCTCCAACCCCACCTCCTCCTCCCCCTCTCCCTCGCCCCATCCCCGGCCTCAGGCAGCTCCCAGCATGCAGCAGTACCCCTCCAAAAGCCCAGCAGGGTTCCACCCGCCTTTCTCAGGTGCCCAGGGAGGGCCAACCAAGCCTGGGCAAGGCAGCTACACCCCTCCAGGGGGGCAGAAGACCCCCTCTCAGATCAGCAGTGCCAACACCAGCCTTACAAACACCTCACCCATCATCATCAAGCATTCAGGGTCCAGTCCTTCCCCCACGGCAGCCTTGACCAATCAGGCCCTTCGACAAAGGCCGGCAGGTGGAACTAATCAGGGGGCTAAGACAATGACATCTATCTCTGCGTCGTCTGTCTCTTCTCAGTTACCACAGGTAAGTGTGGTAGGAGAGGAAGGGGGAAGGTTATGGTCCCCTTCATGGTGAAAATGAAGTATTGTGATGTATGTTCCACAGTCGTGTCTTTAGTGTCTGTGTTTTGCCTGTGTGTTTTGACACCGACCTGACATCTGCCCCTGTTCTCCAGGTGTCCACGGCAGGAGGTGGTCTCCTGGGCTCAACCTCTCCATCTCTCCCCCTGGGCTTTGGGATGCTGGGGGGGCTGGGTGGACTAGTGCCCGTCTCCCTGCCATTCCCGCTCCTCAACCTGCCCCCGCTGGGCGCGGGGGGCTCCAGCACAGGGGCCAGCGGCTCCTCAGCCAGCAACAGCTCAGCCTTCGCCCTGACCCAGAGTGAGTGACACAGGCAGGCTGCAGATGGGGAAATACTGAACCAGGTTTCCCGGGCACAGGTTAGGCCTAATCCTAGACACAAACACATCTTCAATAGAGATTTTCTATTGACAATGTTTTTTTTAGTCCAGGACTAGGCTTAATCTGTGTCCGGGAATGTTCAGGAAAACGAAATAAATTCTGAAAAGTCATCAATAGGTTGATCAATTAACTGTGATCAGGAACAGTGTAGTCGGTAGACATGCTGTGCCATCGGTGTCACTTTTGATGTCTGGGTTCCTGTGTCGAGTGTGTAGTAGTTGTGTAGAGTCATTTGTGTATAGTCTATTTTTGTGTCGTACATGTTGTTGAACCATTGTGTTGCATATCATCATACTGTGTGCCTGGAAGTGTGAGATTTTTCTCCCCATTGTCTGACATTCTCCCATTTTGTTCTTTGGTTCTTTCCTCATTTCTCTCCTTTCTCCTCTTGCCGCCTGTGCCTCTGCCTTCAAAATACAATTCAATCCATTATTTAATCTTCTGTACTGTTCTGTCCATCACTCATTGACTCCCCTCTTTCCAACCTCTTTTCCTTTGCCCTCTTCTCTTCTGTCTTGCCTTGTCATTTCCATTCCTTTCTTGACACCACCCCTCCTCCTCCTCCTCCTCCCCATGCTCCCTGTCCTCCTGTCTCTCCTCTGTCTGTCCCCTCCTCCTCCCCATGCTCCCTGTCCTCCTGTCTCTCCTCTGTCTGTCCCCTCCTCCTCCCCATGCTCCCTGTCCTCCTGTCTCTCCTCTGTCTGTCCCCTCCTCCTCCCCATGCTCCCTGTCCTCCTGTCTCTCCTCTGTCTGTCCCCTCCTCCTCCCCATGCTCCCTGTCCTCCTGTCTCTCCTCTGTCTGTCCCCTCCTCCTCCCCATGCTCCCTGTCCTCCTGTCTCTCCTCTGTCTGTTCCCTCCTCCTCCCCATGCTCCCTGTCCTCCTGTCTCTCCTCAGATCTGTTTAAGAGTTTCCAGTCAGGTTCTCTGCCTCCTCACTTGCAGCTCGCTTTCTCAGGTAAAATCTGCCCCTCCCGCCCCTGACCCCTGACCCTCCTCCGCTCTCCTGCTCCTCTCTCTACCCTGCCGTCACATCAATTGTCTGGTGTTTCTCCCCTCTTGGGGGGGCATCCTATCTGTCCCCTGGTCTCTCTGCTTGTCTGGTGGTGGTCGCATGCCTGTCTGTCTCTGTGCATAGTCATTTTAGTGATTTGTTCCGTCGGTGTAAAAGTGTCTGTCTGTTTTACTATTTGTTTTTGTTTTTCCACGAACATTTCAAGAACTCTACTCTTCCTGTCCAGATGTCAATCAAAGCCAGGGAGGGGACGTGAACCGGAAGTCTCTTTGACCAAGCTTGTTTGGAACACGTAGAGACCATGACATGACAGCTATAAGGACAAATCAGGAACTTGGACGGCTTTGAATGACGTATGAAATGGCCAATCACAGGATAAGCTGATTTTGGGAAATGGACCCTCTCTATATATGATCGGCCCAAGTATGATACACAGTTACTTTTTTTAAACAGCAATTTGATATTTGTTTTGATAATAATTGTTAATAGAATGGCTAAATGACATTTTTTTTGTCAGTGTTTACAAAAACAGACCTTTATCACTGTGGACAGGGGGGAGAGAGTGAGTGACAGTTGTCTGAATGCTGGAGAGAATGAATGTGTGGATGAATGCACAATTCTTTATCGGTCAGTGTGCAGAATTGTGTGTGCAACCCTCCCCTCTGATACCTGGGTCAGTGTATCTACTTGGTGCTGTTTTTTTTACATTGTAATTATTAGTATTAAGACCTGTAAAAAAAATTGATATGAATGCAAACTTGTTGAATTAGAACCTTTCGCAATGGGACGTCAATTTTTTCATTGTACTTGAATTTTCAAGTTTTTTTGCTGTACAAAACTCAAATTAAAAAGCCTTACAAAAACCCAAGGAGCTATGCAGGATTAGAACAAAAATGCTGTGTTGTCTCTATATGATTGGTTGTCACAGCTCATGTGTTGTGCTTTGACTTCATGACGAGTCTCAAAGCTCCAAGGCTACACCCCTTCTACACCCCTTCCAAATTCTACACCCTTTTCCCTGAAGAGCTCACTTGTCCACGACCCCACATTCAATTAATAACATAAGAGCCTGGGGTTACACCAGTCCTATGCTTTTAAACCTAGGGGAGTGGATAAGTGTACGCTTCAGGGAAAAGGGATGAGAATTGGGATGCTGATATAGTAGCTCGATGAAGCGAAGGAAATTTGATAGAATACAGGTGATGGCAGGTAGGTACTGGTATCGTAGTGGGTTGTGAATAAAACCATGCAATAGTCTTATATTGGAATTCACAAGTACTCATACGTTTATGAGATGTTTCTATATTACCTAGGGTGAAGAAAGAGTCAGATTCATAAAAATACTTTATTTGACAGGTCAAGCAATCGGGGTAACAAATGACCACACAGGAGAAAAGATTGGTTTGATAGTTACTAAGTATCTTATCCCAAGAAGCCCAAAAAGGTAAATGAATCCATACACTCATAAGGCTACACAATATTCTGTGCTTCCTCCAAACTTGAGGTTGAAACAGCAGTTTGAGTTTATGTAAGGTCAGGGTTTCTTACACACAAACCAACACACCTGAGGCACAACACACAAGTCAATGGGCAGTGTTTTTAATCCAAACTTTGATTTAGGCGACATCAAATGCCAAATCAACAGAAATCCAAAATAAACTATCAACATGTCATGACTCAATCCAGAAGCTATCACCCTTTAATAATCAAGCAGGATCAATCATACATTTTCTAAAAGCCTGTAACATCATATCCAACTACAATTGCCCCACACAAGCTGACATGAATCTTATAAACAATTTAAAAATAATAATAATCTGGGGGGAAGACAAGATGAAACAATATTGTGTGTGGCAGATTGTTCCCTCTGTGAAGGGTAGCTGAGTCTGGCAGTGTGGGGGAAAGTTTGGAGGCTGCAGCCTTCCAAAGTGTCTTCCTGTTGGTTTTCCTCATCAAACCGTTGGCGATTCCAGAGTCTACTTGACCAGAGGCCTGGTTTTGTCATCATCACCACACTGGTGGGCTTTATATTTTTTCACCTCAGCCATGTAATGTTGCCAGGCATCTCCCTTGCCTGGCTCAATCTGGTCAGAGAGAGAGAGAGAGATTATTAGATAATGGTTAGTAAGAGGGCACAGTAAGTGTTTCATGAATACTACAACATGACAAAACTATTACTGCACAACAAAAAATAAAGCTTTTGAACCTCAGGATCCAATTTCTGTTTCTTCGCAACCATGCCGGTCTTGAGGGCCAACTTAGCACCGCCTCTGCGCTTCCCCACCTGGGTTAGGGGATAGAAGACTGACACCGTTATACGAGCTCTTTCAGGTGGACTGCCAATGATGGAGACTACACGAGAGAACATGAGTCTACATACAGACTTCACCAGCCCCACCAGCGAGAAACAAAGGCAAACATCTTTCAAGTCTTGTCTAGCTAATGCTTTTTGTTGTAGTTTGTCATGGCAGAATGGGTTTCTGGATATTCTCTGTGGTGACATTGCAGTGCACCCCTCTTCAGATGTGCATTCCTCTGATGTTGTAACCAGAATTCATTGAGAACAGATTCTATGTGTAGACATTTTTCATTAAATACATGTTGTGCAACTAGATAGCTGGGAATGTGCTCCTGTTTTGTACAATGAATAAAAGCCAAAAAATAATGCTTGTTGCTTCAATGTTGCTGCATGTGATGCAGCTATCATCTTTTGCAACTGCCCTTACAAAGCTAGTCACGCTAAGGGTCTTCTTTTCCTGTGTCGACTGTCCTTCCTCAGCGCTGGTCGTATCGCTGCATCCTTGCTCCATTTCTTTTTTCCTTTTCTCTGCCTCCATTTTTTTCTTGAACATCTCCATGAAGCTGCCGTCGTTTGCGAACGCATTCCCGCCCGCTGCTTTGCCGACTCCCGGTGCAGGACTGGCAGGCGATCCTGGAGCGGCTGGGCTGTTGCTGCTTGAATCGCTGCTGCTTTGATGAGTTTTGCTGTATCCACGTTTCGAATCCATGTTTGTTTCAATTCACATAGAAGTTATTTCCTCGATATTTCTAGCGATGTGCTGCTCTCTGGTCGTTTTTGTGTGAATAAGGTGATAGCCAGTGTTCTCTGTGTATCGGTAGCTATCATGGGAAGGACCCCGCCCGAACCCCAAACAAGCAGCACCTCGAGGCAGGGTTGTCTAATCAGACAAGGCTAGTCCTCTCCAAACAATAACGTGGGAATCCATAAGACGGAGCGGCACAATGTTATCTGTTCGCTGGTCGACTAGCACATGTCCGAACAACAAAAAACAAGCTTGTTGAGCTAGTTAACGTTAGCTAGTGGCTAGCGTTGGGGTTCCATATATATATATGTATATATATATATCCAAAAAAGAAAATCTGCCAAAGGCCAAACAATAAACCAAATTCAAGAGTAAATTACATCCAAATACAAAGTCAGATGCTTGCGCAAGATAATATCCAAAAAAGGATCTAAAATAGGAAGTACTACTGATATATTGTCAATATGTATCATAAGTTTGGTTTCCTTTCAGTCGCTTTCTGCCATCTTGGATTGTCTTGGCAGAAAAACAGGATGTTGATCAAGGTGTATGCTGCCCCCTACCGAACTGGAGGTCAGCCGATACAAAAGGAAATTCTCGCGGCGGAGGCAGAAATCGCCCGACGAACAGAGAGCCCCAATACAAGTTACAACACATAATTTATACCCCTCAGATGGTCCGATTACAGGGCGGAGTTTTCCCATGGGCATGTATCCATATACAACCTTGAAAACAGGTGGCATGTTACGCAATCCTTGATAACATTCTGGGGCAGCTCTGAAAGAACAATGGTCTCACAATTAGAAGTCTTACATCTTTATCTGCTAGGAACAGTCTGGACTTTGAGGAGACACTGATGTGTTCTCAAATGTTACCATCACTAGTTTTAGAGTAGTGATGGCTTCTGGAGAAGAGGTTTGACTCTGGCTGTCTTAAAGGCAGCTGGGACAGAGCCAGTGGTCGGGGAGGAATTGATGAGAGAGATAAGGAAAGGGGGTTGGTAGGTTGTCAGGTCGGTGCAGTGTTCAAGTTCAGTAGGGTGACAGCCGCAGGGAAGAAGCTGCCTCTGAACCTACTGGTTCGGGTGCGGAGAGACCTGTAGCGCCTCCCGGAGGGGAGTGGGGTGAAAAGTCTATGGTTGGGGTGAGAAATGTCCTTGACGATGCTGCGTGCCTTACGCAAGCATCGTTTGCCCTGGACAGCCTCGATGGAGGGGAGTGAGGAACCGGTGATGCGTTGGGCAGTTTTCACCACCCTCTGCAGTGCTTTCCGGTCCGATGCCGAGCAGTTGCCATACCATACTGTGACACAGTTGGTAAGGATACTCTCGATGGTGCAGCGGTAGAAGTTCACCAGGATCTGAGGAGACAGGTGGACCTTCTTTAGTCTCCTCAGGAAGAAGAGACGCTGGTGAGCCTTCTTTATCAGGGTGGAGGTGTTGAGGGTCCAGGAGAGGTCCTCAGAGATGTGGACACCCAGAAACTTGAAGCTGGTGACTCGCTCCACCTCAGTCCCGTTGATGAGGATGGGGGTGTGTGCGCCAGCTTTAGACTTCCTGAAGTCCACAATGAGTTCTTTGGTCTTCTTGGTGTTGAGAGCCAGGTTATTGTCGTTGCACCACACTGTTAGGTGCTGGACCTCCTCCCTGTAGGCCGACTCATCGTTGTTGCTGATGAGACCGATCACCGTTGTGTCGTCTGCAAACTTAACAATGGTGTTTGAGCCATGTACAGGTGTGCAGTCGTAGGTGAAGAGGGAGTAAAGGAGGGGGCTCAGCACACAGCCTTGTGGAACGCCGGTGTTCAGGGTGAGGGTTGAGGAGGTGTGGTTGTGAAGCCTAACAGACTGCGGCCTGTTGGTTAGGAAGTCCAGAATCCAGTTGCAGAGGGAGGAGTTGATGCCCAGTTGCCTGAGTTTAGAGATCAGTTTGGAGGGGATGATGGTGTTGAATGCTGAACTGAAGTCAATGAACAGCATTCTCACATAAGAGTTAGTCTTGTCGAGGTGGGACAGGGCGGAGTGAAGTGCCGTTGAAATGGCATCCTCTGTACTCCTGTTCTGCCGGTAGGCGAATTGAAAGGGGTCCAGTGTGGGTGGTAGGCAGGTCTTGAGTTGAGCTAAGACCAGCCTCTCGAAGCACTTCATGATGATGGGCGTGAGTGCCACTGGTCGGAAGTCATTTAAGCTCATTGCAGTGGAGTGTTTTGGCACCGGCACGATGGAGGTGGTTTTGAAGCACGCGGGGACAGCTGCTTGGGCTAGGGACAGGTTGAATATGTCAGTCCAAACCTTAGTCAGCTGCACAGCGCAGGCCCTGAGGACGCGTCCGGGGATCCCATCAGGACCAGCAGCCTTGCGTGCGTTAGTCCTGCTCAGTGCCGCACACACGTCGGTGGGAGATAGAGTGAGGGGCTGGTGATCCGCAGGGAGCACAGCCTTGATGGCCACCTCCTTGTTGTCCCTGTCAAAGCGGCCGTAGAAGTGGTTCAGCTCATCAGGGAGGGAGGCGTCAACGGAGAGGGGTGAGGTGGAGAAGATGGATTGGAGAAGGGTTGAGGGGATGGGATCGAGAGGGCAGGAATTGTCTGGTCTGGAGTGGTCCACCATGTATGCAGTGAGATTCATAAAGAAAAGACAAATGCTCAACTTGTATCTTAAGTCCCCATTTTATTTGTAGTGCAACAAAGTAGAATAGATTGGACTATAAACCTACAACTTGTCCTATACCCCTTCAATTGTTATAACCTTCTATGCAATTACACAAAAACAAGGATAAAGACACCAGATATAAAAATCAAACACTCAAACCCCCTTCAGTTCAAACCATGCACACATTGAGTTACAATACAAAATGGTGGCATAACATTAACACATCTATTCCATGATAAGAGGATACAACAACATATTTATACACAAATCTGTGGTTTCTCAGTCTGGGGTATAACAATGTTATGATCATTGCACAGATAAATAAACAATTACAAAGGTTAGTACAAGTTATAGAATGTAGTTTCTCTGATACAAGACAGATTGGGGACCTAAGATAAATTACATAATGACACAAGTGTTACTGGGACACTGTCAATGTAATAATAGGATAGATGTAGTGTTTATGATAAGGTGCTGTGTTCATTTAAAAAGTAGAGTCTATGGTTTTGGGTGCATAAATTTACCCCAAACAATTAGATTTGACGCCCATCAAAAGAATGACAAATCATTTGTTTTGAGAACAAAATACAGTAGAGTGGTTAAGTTCCAGTGTGTGTGCAAACCTTTCCAGTGTAGTTTTTCCCAAATGTGGGTCTAAGTTGTATATCAACTTAGCTTAAAACCCCTATTGCCACCTACGATCAGTACAGCACAATGTCCAGTATATCAAGTTCTCCCTAGTCTTTCAATCAAATGATAATCAATCAATATTCATAATCTGAGATTCAGGGCAGAGGGGATCAAACCCTGCTATTTGAAGGTACCTCAAACTAGCATTTCCTACATTCATATCAGACAGTCTTTCCGTGGGAGGTGGGGAGGGCATACATTTAAATCATAGACGTTTAGAACGTGGATCTAGTCCACAGAAAGGTCTAGTGTTTCATTCAAAGCTTATGCTAGTATTTCATTCAAAGTTCATTCCAAAATGACACTAAAACAAAAGCTCATTCAGCATTTGTGTGGATAGATGGCTATGACTTGAAGGTCCATATCTGTTAGTCTTTGAGAGCTTCTCCCATTCAAAGAGAAGCTGATTAGACATAGAAAGCTACACTCCATCTCTCCTTACAGGAATTTCATACAGAAGTGCAGTCTTTAAAGTTGATGGGTTTAAGATCCTAGGACCAGATCGCCAACCTCTGTATTAAATTAACAAATGGCCATTTCTGTAGTCTTTCAACAGGCACTGAACATGTCTATTATCAAAGAAAGGAAAGTGCTTTTGTGTACATTGTGTATGTTTGCTGAATTACATGAAGACTACAATACATGGACTGACTAAACTTAATAAAAAGGCTGAGGTTTAACAGAATAAAACAAAATGAAACATACTAATATTCTTCAAAGTGATTAATTCAGCTCTTAAAGCTCCTTCATAAATCATGACAAATAAAATATGTACAGAAACCCAAGTAAGAGAATACAGCTACAGAAAAAAAACAAAAAAAAAACTGAACACATTCACAAAAACAAAATGGAGGTCATGATGAATATAGAACCTTTGACCCTTCTATATTGTCGAGGTATCATTGAGGTCAAGAGTTTCACCTACATCTCACCCTATGACCCTGTAGTGAGCTGAAGCTACAGACATGGCCGGTCTTCAGATGCATACATATCAGTACACACAAACCTCTCCATGATTTTAACATGTAACCCCTCAGCATCACATTAGTGTTTCCATATCAAAGTACCACTGAGAGGATCTACGTTGCCTAGCAATGGACAGGACAATGAGGATGAAAATGTATGAAAAACTATGTTAAAAAAGGGGAAAGGTAAAGACCCCATAACGACATAAATCATCCATTTCTATCTCTGTCATCACAGGGACCGGCTAACCCACTAATGGACCCTTTGAAAACCTAAAATACATAAAATGTTAAAAAGTTTAACTTAAAAGAAACCATGGGACCAAAGATGAAAAATCCATGACAATTATGAATCTTTCAGCTTCTTTATGCTCCTCAACGTCTCTCCCTCCATCTCTCATTGAGACATACATTCTCTCTCATTGTTAAAATGAGTCCCGGCTTTGATTGCACTTGATACCAGCGCAGTTACTACCCTCAGCATCTGAGGCTCCAGAACAATCACATACCAGCAAGAGCCAGCAGGGGGCAGCGGCAGTCTGTGACAAACACCAGATGAGCAAGAGAGGCTGCGTCCAGTCAAGGCATCAGAACAGAGAGAGTAGGAGTACAGCAGAAATGTTCAGTCAAATGTTGACCATCTCATCTCTCGTCACTCCACATCCTCCTCAGTCTCTCCCCCAGGGTGGGTGTCTCTTATCTGGGCAGTTGGCGGGCTGCGAGGCCCCTCTTGGCGTGGGTGGACTGCCTCTGCTGGGCCAGGAAGGACTGGGCCTGGCCTGGGGGACCTGACCGCTCGCCCACCACCTTCTGATGCAGGGCCATACCCTGGAAGAGCAAGGTGGGAGGGGGGGGGGGGAGAGAAAAAGGGAAAACGAGAGATGAGCCAGGGTGGATACCAACTGACTAGGAAATGCAAGACCATGTCATCGCACATGCCAGTTACTAACTGAGGGTTTGGACATATGCGTATTTGCACAACCAGCCAGGCACTTTAAGACAGAAGTTTTGCTAACTCACCATGTTATACCAGGCACTAATGATGAGTTTCTCCTCCTGGTCGTGTCTGGACCTGCTCTTCTCATAGTCATGCTGCACACACAGAGGGGGGAGAGGAGGTCATGCATAGGGAGGTTCAGACAGGCATCTTCTGCATCCTCTCATACACACACACACACACACACACACACACACTATACATAGCAGCTCTTACCTCCAGGTGCTGGATCTTTCGTTCTTTCTCCGTGAGCTGGTTCTTCAGGGCCTGAACGTCGGGTGACACAGTCAAGGGCTTCTGCTTGGGGTCCAGAGTTTTGATCACCTGCAGATTACACACACACACACACACACACACACACGATAAAACGCCTTAGCTATGACACAATAGGGTTGAAGATGTTTTATGATATGTGCATCTCTAAATGAAGTTGGGAGGCAGAACACTAACCGTCCTGGCCTTGTCCACATAGCGCTTGTAGCGCTCCTCCATCAGCTTCATGTCCTCGTCCTTCTTCTTCAGGATCTCCTGCAGCTCATCGATCTTCTTGGCCACTGAGAGAGGAAGGTGAGAACAGGTCAGTGGCAGAAGAATGATAAAAGTACATTAATTAAAGCTTTAGAGTGGCCAGTGTAGTTGAATACAGCCTAGGAGGAGGAGATACAAGGACGAGCTTACTGTTGCCGTCCACTTTGGGCTCCAGGTCATCAATGACCTCTCTCTTCTTCTGGAGGTCTGAATGGGCCTCGTGAAGCTTCTCCCTGGGAGGACCACAGAGGAAGAGCATGCAGTGTTACCCTCTGATCATACGTACCTTCACAGAAACTGAACCAATAAGACAACAACACTCACAGGTGCTCCTCCAGCTTCTTCTTCAATAAGGAGGACTGAAACGGAGGGGAAAGGAATAAGTCGTCAACACTTAAAAGCAATAGACAGGACACACACACACACAAACAAACAAGCAGACACATGTACATACATACATACATACATATACACATCATAAGCATATACACTATAGAATTCAAGTTCTCCAGGTCAAATCAGAGGCCAGGCGGGCAGAGAGGGGGCCGTACTTACGATGGCCTGATTGGGAGAGTGTCAGTCGGCGGGGGCAGGCAGAGAGAGACAGAGAGGGGCAGGCGTTAACGGTGAATCACCACAGCAAAAACACGGGTTAAATTTCCCACACAAAAATCACACACGGGGCGGTCACAGGCAGGGACACTACTACTGTCCTAGAGAGGCAAAGGCGGTCAAACAAGACTCTTTTCTTCCAATTACTATATATACACAGTTCAATACAGAGAGGGACTAAAAACTGACATCAGAGATTTCCTCTGCCTCTCAAAGGAGGTTGAATGAGTCATTAGATAACTAAGATCCATAGAGTAAATATGATTTCTGATTCATACAAAGTGATGGGTTGTTATTAAGGCTATATTTCCCGATTGGCAGGACACCATCATGTTTGATCTGAGGAAGACTGTAGTCAGTGATTAGTAGTTAGAGGACATTAGGGGAAGAGGGGAGGGTGGACGGGAGGAAAGGTCCGTCTCTCCACTCACGTCCTCAGCCTTGCTGCCCTGCTCCTGAAGGGCCTTCTGGAGGTCCTCCACCTGAGAACGCAGCTGAGATATCTGCTGCTGGTTCAACCTGGATAGAGGCACAAGGAGAAAGACAGTGGGAGAGAAAGAGACCAAATTGGGGGGGGGGGGGGGGTAAAGGGCAAGGAGAGAGGGAAGGGAAAGGAAAAGAAAGAGAGAGGACGACACTAATGAGGTAAACATGGCTGCTCTGAGTGGGAGAGGCTTCAGCCAAGGTCATTTTCTGGTACATTAACTTCTGGATAAATCTATTCCCCCGGTGTTCAGCCCACCCACTCTCCCCTCTCACTAAGAGCAGATTCAGCCACTCCAGTCAAGCTCCGCAGCTCACGACCCTCATCCTGCTGCTACTGAGGACGCCTCCCACACTCTGGGCCGGGCGTCACACACGCTTTACACACCGCTTTACACACACACACACACACACGCTTTACACACACACACACACACGCTTTACACACACACACACACACGCTTTACACACACGCTTTACACACACACACACACACACAGTACGGGCAGCAGGCTGGACAATCTGGCCCTCTGCTGTCCATCCTCCACTCCGGCCCACACAATTCAACACACAGCCCAGAGGGCGACATTTACGTAGATTGATCACACCTCCTTTCAAACAAATGTGCAAAACTCCAACTCCAGCCAATCTCCAAGGATTCAATGTGGGGGTTTTCACAGCCAGAAATATACATGGTAGGGCAGTGCCCCCGCCACACACACAACCCATACGCAGATTCACACACACACAACCCATACGCAGATTCACAAAACACACACACACACACACCCCATGCACAGATTCACACACACACACACAAACACACACAAACACACACAAACACACACCTGTTCTGGGTCTCCAGGGTGTTCTGGCTGCGCTGGGACTCCTCCAGCTCCCCCTGCACCTTGACCAGGCCCTGCCTGTAGCTCTCCTCCTGGACACACAGCATCTTGTTCTCACTCTGCAGACGCACCACCGTCTCCCTGCGGGGGGGAAGGACGGGTCAAGGACAGGAGTGCTGTACTCCCAGCCCAATAGTTCATCAACCTTATCCATATATACAGCAATCAGACCATCTGACCCGGGGGGGGGGGGGGGTATTCTTAGAACCAATGGCACATTCTAGCTCCATAAATAGACTGTGTTTGGAGGGGTCGGTCCATAGCCATTTGCCACAGTGGAATACAGAAAATGTATGTGGGGCACATTGGAGAGTGAGTCATTGCTTTTTGACATCATTGCAGGTCTATTGATAGGATGAGGGAAAAGCTTCATCTGTTGTCAAGAGACAGACAGGCACAGACACACACACACGCACGCACATACTTGAACTCTGTAGGCATCATCTCGGAGGCCAGGTTTCCTAATGTGTCAGAGTCGTCACACAAGCCACCTGGAGGGGGAGAGAGAGTGATAGAAAGCGCCAAGATGTTTGGGGAGAAAATAAATCACATTGGCACCTTCAGCCTTTCCATGACAACATGAGCAGATTTCCAGACCAATGCTTCATTTATAGGTACATTCCAAAGCAACCCGCCCCCACCCCCCCCAAATTATTTTCTCATTCAAAAATAATTCTGGATGTTTTTACAGTTGTATGGTCACGTGGGTGCTGGGACTCACCTGTTTGGTTGAGACACTTCTGTTGGACCTGCGCACACCTCAGCTCATCATTGGTCTCCCTCAGCGTGTCCCGTTCCGAGATCAAACGCTGCAAAAACAACACAACAATGGAAATAAGACTCAAAAACACTCAATTGATATGATTAAAAGGGCTTAAAGAGAGGAGAGTGAGTGGGTCCCCTCATCCCTTTACAGAGCATTGAAAAAATAAAAATAAATGGTCTGAGCATTGATTACTTTATCTTATGATGACTGACGGACAGATGATTCACTTACTTAAACAAATGTATTTGTTGTAAGTCGCTTTGGATAAAGGCGTCTGCTAAATGCCATAAATGTAAATGTAGAAAAGTTTTTTCATATATCCCCCCACCCACCTCTTTTTCCTTCAGCAGGGCTTCATATTTGTCGTGGAGGTTCTTGTACTCAAACTGCCACTTCTCAGCCTTCAAGGCTTCTGACGAGTGCTTGGTGTGAAGCTCATGGACCTGCGAGACGACAAACACATTTCACATTCTTCGTCTCCGTGAACTGTCCAGTCCAGAGCATCCCCTCCTTCCTAAAAGCATCCAACTCCACATCTTCCATTGCCGCCATTCCTCCTCCTCCTCACCTGTCTCTTGTAGGTGTCCAGCTGGCTGCGGACGGCGTTGGCCCTGCGTAGCTCCTCCTCCAGCTCGCAGGTGCGCTGCATGTAGACGGTGTTGCGCTCCTCCAGCAGGCGCACCTGTCTGCGCAGGTCCCCCAGGTCCTCCAGCTTCCGCTTGTACGTCTCCACCAGCGCCTCCAGGCGGCTCACCCTGTCAGAGGAGTGTCTATAGGGGGGGGGAGAGAGAGAGAGGGGGGGGGGAAAGAGAGAGAGAGAGAGAGAGAGAGGGGGGGGGGGGGAGAGAGAGAGAGAGAGAGAGGGGGGGAGAGGAGAGAGAGAGAGAGAGAGAGGGGAGAGAGAGAGAGAGAGAGAGGGGGGGGGGGGAGAGAGAGAGAGAGAGAGAGAGAGAGAGAGAGAGGGGGGGGGGGGGGCGTTTAGATCTTTTCATTCAAATACAGTACAAACAAGTCCATCAGGGGGCTCGTCTCATCGAGGGTTCGTAACCAAAAAAGCAACCAAAGAGCGTGACGAGCGCAAACGTGAACTAGCGTTCTAATTTGGGGGACGGAGCTGTGGTGGGGTTGAGTGGGGAGACGGGGGGCTGCTGTGCTCACCGGAGGATGTCCATCTCGTCTTTGAGGGTCTGGGCCTCCTGGGCGAGGCTGGTCAGGTCCTCGTTACGGTGAGTCAGTTCGGCCACCTCGCGGTCCAGGATGTCCCCCCGGACGCGCATGTCGTCCCTGCTGTTCTCCAGCCTGCGCCCAACCCCAAAGGTCATACATACATACACACACACACGTACGTTCACACATCATCAATGAACATAGCGGAATAGGTTAGCTGCAACCGGAGGTCAGTCTGTGTGTTGAGCCCTGAGGTCAGTCTGTGTGTGTGTGTTGGGCCCGGAGGTCAGTCTGTGTGTGTGTGTGTGTTGGGCCCGGAGGTCAGTCTGTGTGTGTGTTGGGCCCGGAGGTCAGTCTGTGTGTGTCTGGCTCGGAGGCCTGTATTTGAGGGAGTAGCTGACCTGAAGTTCTCCTCCTGGAGCTGCTCCATCTGGCTCTGCAGCAGCAGCAGCTTCTTGCCTGTGATGGTGGTGGAGGCGTCCTGGGGGTCACAGCGCATCAGCCTCTCCCTTAGGGAGCGAGACTCCACCTGCAGGGACAACTTCTCCTCCAGGGCCACCCCCAACTGAAGACAGACACACACACACACACACACACACAGACACAGACACAGACAGACACACACACACACACACACACACACAGAGACACAGAGACACACGAGAAAGGAGTCAAGGTTCGAGAAGGCAGAGAGGAGAAGACAGAAAGTGGCACAGAAGCGAGGCAGTAAGAAGAGGGTGGAAGAGGAGAGCACAAGACAGAGATCAGCAGACAGTGGCACAAAGAAAGCGCTGAGCACAGATCAAAAAAGACTCACACGTATTCTTCAAAAGCGCTGAACACTGCCAAAAAGAAACTTCACATATACTGTTGGGAAAAAAAATGCTGAATACAAAAAAAAAAAGACACACCACAACTGGGGCGAAGGAAGAGAGTCTCATGCACTCATGCGGCTCGGTATCTCACGCACACAATTTCTTGCAAGAGTACATGCACATTATTCACCCCCCCTCCCCTCCCCACAAGGGTTGGGCCACTTCACATGCACAACCGTCAAAGCACAGTTAGTCAGCTGCTGCGCTACGGTCCCTGGCGGGTGGGCCACTGTCTCAATGGTGCAGTTGTTCAGCATTCACCCAGAGGTCACAACCAGGCCCTCATGATGTAGAGAGGAACAGAGACAGTGGTCCAAAAACAGGGAGGAGGAGTTTTTAAATGATATCTGTTACAGTGGGTACAGGGGGGGGGGGGGGGGGAGGTGCTCATTACGGACTCAAGCTAATGAGACTGAATAGGAGAAAGAGAGACTGGTCCTTAGGGTTACGATATGGGACAAGAATGTTGGTTTCGGGGGTCCAAGTTGAAGAAGTCATGTGTGTGTGTGTGTGTGTGTGTGTGGGGGGGGGGGGGGGGGGGGGGGGGTTAGGCAAGCTGGCATTCCGATAATAAAAGTGGGGGGGGAGTCTACTTACCTGTGGGACATCTCTCCAGTTTGAAAACAGCGAAACCCTACACTGAACTCTAGGGACAAACGGCTTGCTTTAGCATGATAAAAAAAGGGACAAAGTAAAAGACAAAACTACTGACAAGTTCTTAATATGCTGAGTATGTCGGCATGATATGAATAATGTGCTCAAAGCCTATGGAATAGATAGATGGAATAGATAGATGCGGATGCGTCTTCAATACTGAGCTAACTTGTGAGGAATGTGATGTCATTACTGGTTATCTGAGGTATCCTACGGTCCAATAACAGTCCTTTAATCAGTGGCGACACAGTCAGCATAGTTTACACAACAAACTGTCAGGGGGAAACCAGTCAAACCAGACCAGGCAAAACCCCAGCCAAGCTAAATCAATGGGGGGGGGTCAAAGCACAGAGGTGCAGATACACAGTCACACTCAGCATGCTAACACTAGTCAGGTCACAGTTACCCCCCCCCCCCCCCCCCCCCGTCTCTCTCTACCTACCTGGTGCTCCAGGTCCCGACAGCGCTTGCCTAGGTCCTCTTTCTCTTCCACCTCCTCACTGAGGAAATAATACTTCCTGGACTGGAGAGAGAGAGAGAGAGAGAGAGAGGAGGGGGGGCAGACAGGGAATTATTGAGGACGGAGGGAGGGGTAGAACAAGACAGAAAGGGAGGAGAAGGAAGACACAAAAGAGAGGTGAAAATGAGATAGCTATTGAAGAATAGATTGGGGGGGGGGGGGGGGTAGATGTGTTCAGAGAACCAGGGTGTAAAGAAGGAGGGGCCTCACCTGGTAGTCAAAGTCCCCGTAGGTCTCAGGACTTCCTGGTTCCATTGGCTCTTTGGCTAAGAGCTGCACAACAAAAAAAGACCAATCAACGAAAGGGGCTGGTTCAAACTCCAGGAAAACAGAGAGATCACATGTTCAACCCCTTTGTCAATACAGAGGGGAGGAAGACAACAATAGGTGATCTGTTGCATGTTTTATAGTCCTCTGAGAGGATAATCTTGTCAAGTATGACAAGGCTTCTGGTGAAATAAAGGGTGCTTTCATACACATATTTTGATCTGATCACAAAGAGACTCAGGTCTCTCACCTCCTGTATGGCTGTCATGACAACGTGCTGGACGGACTCCTCCAGGGTCATAATCTGCTGGATTTGCTCTTTGAAGAGGAAGAAAAAAATGTGACCAATGATTATCATTTACATTTATGGCATTTAGCAGCCGCCTTTATCCAAAGCGACTTACAACAAATACATTGTTTAAATAAGTGAATCATCACTCCATCAGTCATCATAAGATAAAGTAATCAATGCTTGGACCAGGGGCCATAGGCAGTCACAATGCACAATGAAATATTATTATTTTTTAACAGGAGAGAAACTTGTACAGGGGGGTAGTGGGGGTGAAGAGGTCTTTAGGAGGGACCGTTAAGACGTAACCTGAAGAGATGGGTCTTCAATCTACGTACCAGGCCCACTACCGTCTCCACTACCGTCTCCTCAATCCTTTCCACTGATGATTTTATATATATATATATATATATATATATATATATATATATATATATATATATATATATATAAATAATTCAGTTTATCAACTCATCTGACAACCAGACCACAGCATTAACCCCTGGCTCAGACATACACTTTCATGTGTCATATGATTTGACTGGGGAGTTAATCCTGTTAGTCTTCTCTGCACATGGCTGCCTTTCACCCTCCCAGGGCCTCCTCTATTCCAGCTCACCTTGCTTCTTCTCACAGCTGACTGCACAGCCCAGGACCAGCTGCGCCAGCTTGCCCAGCTCCGTCACGTCTCCCATCTCTCCTATCAGACTGACGTCTGGCAGGTGCTTGTCTGATACCGCGTGGCCCAGCACCTGTTCACGGAGAGAGAGAAATGAGGTGGGATATTGAGAAAAGATAGGCATGAAATCGCAAACATACTAGTAGAGGAAAGCTGTAGAATAGACGTCTTAACAGAAGAGCATCAATGACATCTGTCTGTGTCTGTCTCGTGGTCACCAACGAGGAAATGCTTCTACTCACATCATGGTAATACTCAAGCATGCTCTGAAGTATCTTCTTCAGGTTGCTGACCTGCCGGAAGATAAAAACACTAATCTTTACTAATCTTCCATTAGTAAAAATGTCAGCGTGGCCAGTGGTCACTCTTAGGTTATCTAGTAGCCAAGAGGCATTGCATCATATCCTGCTGTCTCACACTGAGACACACGCACACGCACACGCACACGCACATGCACACACTACCTTCAGGCGCCAGTTGGCCCCACTCTCCTCCTTGATCCTGCCAAGCCATGTCTCATTAAACCAGGAGGGGTCTCTGTTAACGAGAGCACAGGAAACACTATGAATGAGACGATGCCACAGGGCAATGTACTTCCTGGCTGAAAAACGGAATGACATTTCTTTATGACAGCCCCCCCCTCCCTCATATGCGTTGTGTGTGACACAAAAAGGGTGAACATTGGAAGCTTACTCGAGGCGAGATATGGAGGAACATACAGTATGTAAAATACTCAGAGCTCCATGGCAGAATCAATCATAATTGCTTAATTCATACTGAGTTTCAAAGCACTGTTTGTTCCCAGTGTATGATACAAACACAGAACATTGTTGTGTTTTGGTGTGTGTGTGTTCAAAAAAGTACACAAATATAACACCACGTGAAGAATGAAGGTCATCTGGCTTGGACAGATAGTACCCAGAAATGGACAGACAGGCCTGTGCACAAACTCACATCTGCTTGCACAAACTCACACCTACACAGAACGTACAAGACCCAGACCTTGAGTAACTTATTTTCACAAGAAAACATAATTAAAAGCAAATACAGACATTACTAGCCCTTTAATCTAACTTTACACAGCTCATATTTTTGCATAAATAATTGCATTGGCTCTGATAGGCTTTATTCAAAGTATGTACCCGTAAAATCAAATGCCTGTGTGAAAGAGATAAGCAAAACAGCCTGGGAACTGAGAAAGCCTGGGATTGAATGGGACTCAAACAAATCTTGCACCATTGCCACTCTGCTAGTGAAATGTGAGTTGAAAGTTGTGCAATTGAGTTGAAACTCAGTGTGCTTTTCCCTTGCCTCATAATAGCAGGTGTCTGTCGTTAGGCAATGCCAGCACCACCATTATAAACAATCCCACAACACATAGGTTTTGTAACACAAACACACAAATACACACTTACATCCTGTGTAGAACATGAGCAATAGCCACTCCGTTTGTCAGGTCCTGCTTGCTGGTGCACGAGGGCACCTGAAACGTCTGCAGCTGGGGCATGAGGGAGACCAAGGAGAGAACAAAGTTAGTGTTTCATTCAAACACAATCCTTTCTTCTATTTAATGCAATAGTTTATAAGTTATAAAAGAAAAACATTGCATCAACCAATACATAAAGTACACTGGTAACAGTATATCAATACAAGTAACAGTCTACCACACACAAAACAAGCACTTGGGGTAAATAAATTCATTTTTGTATCATCATAATTTACAGCTGAATGAGGGGACAACTGGGCCTACATCTCAACTCAGGATTACTGATCACTGTTTACAAATAATGCGGCGTTCAACATGTGCCGATTATCCTGCCGTGTATTTGTCTGTGCTTTTATGGTGGGAGCTTTCTTCCTACTGTGTAATAGACCTTAGCTACTTAGTCGGCTAGAAAGTTATTTAGTAAACTATTCAAATTGCCTAAACCTAGATATACTATAGCTACACCTTACATTGGATGATTGCCAAAAATAGGGGATTTTCTCTTAGAAACCTAACATTTATGAGGAGGCTTATTGGCAAGCAAGCTGCCGTGATGCTGGGTGGTTCGCTAGACCTTTGAGCTGTTGCATAAATAAATCAGTAAAGTTAAACTTTGAAGCGTGTCCACGCAGGCGATTTGTGATAGGCTACTGGGAAGACCAAAACAAACGAACGAGCTACCGTACTAACTTTTCAAGCTAACATGTTTGGTAGGTAAAGCTAGCTAAATTGCCCATCTTATTTGAGCTGTTTTAAGGCACTGGCTAACTAAACTACCTGATTTACATGCAAAAATACCTATTTGATTTCGCCACCTGTTACATTTCACACGAGTTAGCTAGATGTTGAGACTGAGGTCGGCTTGGATGACGACTTCACTCTGGCTAGCGATCGAGCTAGCAATCATAAAGAAAACTTACCCAATTTAGTAACGAATCGCATAGCTCTGCTTTATCCAAACTCATTTTGTCTAATGATTATGTGCGGCAAGCAGACAAGGAATGGATTCAGCTCCAAGACTTCGAATTTGTTTTATATCTTGCACTCCACCAGGCACTTTTCACGCAAGTCAGCCAACCTTGGCCTCCTGTTTGCTAGCTTGACTTTCGCGTTTCAGTTGCGTAAACTACCCCAGCGGGCCTCCGTATAAGAACGTTGTCATGGTAACGGATTATTTTTGCTGACCTGTTTTGGCCTTCATCTGACTGCGTCTGTATGTGTGTCTGTCTGTGTCGTCCTGAACAAAGTAAACCATACCTAGATTAGATTATAATTTACGGCTAGTTTTACGTAACGTAACGATAGCTATGCGAATGATGGCATGGCATGATGGAAGCCAGCAAATATATACTTCCATAAATGTTCGTATTCAGTTCATTTCATAGACATAGAGTGGCATATGTCAAAACAATATTTCACTTGTACAAATAATTAAAAAAAACAGTTCCTCAAAAGAACACTAGATGGCTCAAGTTGACAAGGTACTTGATCAGACTCAAAGAGCACAGGTGTTTTTATGTTCACTGAAATAAGGTATTTTGCTGCCGACATGAACAAAGTGTTTGAGAAAAATGAAAAATGAAATGAAAAGCTATAACAGAGCTAGAGCATCCAGAACAGAACACATATGGTTCACAATGACCAGTTGGCCGAATCCATAGCAAACTGTATCATCATCTAATATAGCATACATACCCCATATTCCCTCTACATTCAATATATGAATGATATATTATTCTGATATAGAGCTTTCCAAATACCCGGGGAAGCCAAATGGCTATCTATATTAATCTTTACATCAAAGCAAGCAATCAACCATATTGAAAATATCTACTTTTCACAAAGTGCTGAGTGAGAGAGTGTATATCCCTCACTATAGAGTATATAGTATAGACTATATGTATATAGTGGTATTCTATCTACTATAAATAGCTCTCACATTGATCTGTTAGTGAAAATATGCTTTAACAGCTCAATGTGAGAGGCCTCCCAGTATAGTAACATGCAGGCACACACGTAGACCTACTCTCCTTTTCCTATGTGCTGTATTTCCCAGCCCACACCTTACCCGCTCTCCTTCTCACGTTACAAACTAAGTCTATCTACATGCGCTTCATGGTGTATTTGCCAACTTCCTGTTTGCTCTGGCCAGCCAACAAGTTCAGTTCCCTCCACACCCACTGTACCTGCTCTCCAAGAACACCTGTATGAAATGTCTGGTTCACTTCCTGTCCCTCCCATCCGGACCTTTCCATCAACTCTGTTTGGACACCTAACAGCCCTTGGTTGGGGATTTTAACATATTTCACTAACTAGAGTTCCTGTTTTTGCCCTCCGTGTAACTGTAGAAATGCACATGTTTATTCAAGCCTCAGTCCATCATACATGTCTAAACATACAGACCGGCTCACTGTCTGCCAATGTACATGTTACATAATGTGTCCATCTTCAAAAATAAACAAATAACGCCTTGTTAATTTATTCAGTGATATCTGTCATGATAAAAAAAACTGAATTGTACTCTTGTTCACAAGCCATCTCACAGAAGCAGATCATTTTAAACCCCACATTTTCTGTATATCTATCTATATGCCTGTCCTGTATCTGTCTGTAAACAATCACATTTTCCCTTGTTAACACCATAACGCACTGTGTTTACCTGATTTTGAAACACTCTTTACACCCCACTGGTTTTCAGTGGGGAATATTCACCTTCCCTTTTTCCCCCAGTCCCTGCCCCCGGTGGGGAACACGTCAGGGGTGGCTGTGTGTGTGTTGGGTTAAGAGAGAGGGGCCTCAGCTTGAGTAACCCAGAATGAGAGTGTTAGACCTGGGAGGAAGTGAGGTTCATGGCTGGGGGGCTCAGTGGTGGAGTTAGTCATACACTGAGGGAGGGGTCTGCTGACTAACTCTGAGTGGTGGGGCGGGGGGGTTGGCAGGGCCTGAGAGGAGGTTGACTATTTTTGGCCCACTCCTCTTCCTCCACTCTAATTCCTCTTTTCACTCGTTCTTTCTTTCCTTATTCCCCAGATGTGTTTCCTTCCTGAAAGTCAAAAAGCAGTACTTCTCCTCTTTTCCGACCCCAGTGTGACGCACTTGTGTCCTCCAGGGAACTAGAGAGGGGTGGAGGTGGAAGGGCAAACAGAAAAAGATTGAGTAATTGTTGGATTTTTTTCAGATGTTGTGGTTTTTTCAGTTGGAAAACAATTTGGGGATGGTTCCTCATTTATTCATTATGTCGAGGGACTTTAAGCAACTGCATAGCTGAAAACTAGGGGACATTGTCACACCATTCCAGACCAAAACTGTACGCATGACATTTAACAAACACTGTCAAAGTTCATACATCTAGTCCTTCCCCATATTGAATAGCCCACACAGATATCATTCCCCTTTCAACATGAAAGTTTCAATTTGTTTATCCAACATACACACTCAAACTTGATACCAAGCACTTATATGCTAGCTATATCTCATGTTATACTGATCTGGCACTGTTTCTGTCAAAACCTAAGCAAACATCTAAGTAAATCATTCAATGCCCTTCACACACCCCTGCACATGAATTAAGTTTGTGGTTGTGAGAAACAATAGCACACTGCGCCTTTAAGTACAAGAATTCCAACAATCTGCTGCTGTGCCCAGGCGTTGGGCCCTGGAATCTGTAGGAATGTTGGCGGTGGTTCCGTTTCCCCACAGCTCTTTTCCAGGTGTCAGAGATGCAGGAAAACAAAACAAACTGAAAAAAAAGAGGAAAATGAAGGGGCAGGAGTGAGAGAGGGGGCGTATAGGGCTAAATTAGAGATCCATAGAAGTCCAATTAAAACCCAATCTCCAGACATGAGGTCATCAATAGCCATACTGAAAAGCAATAAATTGGAGGGCGAAAAAAAAATCTGACTGAGATTTATGGCTCCATGCTTATCAGCACTCTCCTCCCCCGCTCTCTAACCAGAGATTTATGGCTTTGGCAGTGGCAGGTACTCGATAATCTCGCCTCAGGAACCAGAGGAGGGAGTGTTCATCACCAAATGCACGCACGCAAACACAAACGACCGGCCCTAACTAGGTGCTGAGCCAGAGCAAGGGACGCTTGACTTGAAGCACATAGTTCATGGTGCCAGTGTTTATTGTTATTGCATGTTGTAACCGTGCTTGGTAACTCGTGATTAACCAATGTTGTTTATTGTTGTTCACTGTATCACAGTAAAGGTTGTCTCAGGTTTTGTTTTGGGAATTAAATGACCCTCAAAGTTTCGATCTAGATCTCAACATGACTCATGCCAACAGCAGAAGCAACCGGCACAACATATGACCCACTTCTTTTAAAGCTTGACCCAAAGCATCAAACAAAGGCTTTGGCAAAATGAGGTACACAGATAGATATAACCTGTGATATTTGTAATATGGCACACAGGTCTATCACTCGCCACATGAAAAACTCTTGAAAACCTGGTTTTACGTTTGCTACATGAGAAACGGTTTTGTTTGACATTGCTGACAGTTTGAGTGTGTGTGGATGTGGGTAATTCCCCCTCTCTCTCTTTCTCTCTATTTCTGACACACGCACACACACACACACACACACACACACACACACACACACACACAGACACACACACAGACACACACACAGACACACACACAGAGGCAGCACATGGCCAGCGTAGTGTGAGTCATCGTGGCCGGGTAGCGAGTGCCTCCCCTTGGGAGAGTCCCGACAAGCGTCCCTGTGATTATGAACCAACCCCCCCTGAGGGCATCAGGTGGGCTGGCACTCTGAGCAACGTGAGACTGGGACCCATTGTCAAGTGCACAATGAACATGAACACATGCTATACACACTGGAAAGCTGATACAAACACCCTGGAAGATGAAAAGCTTTTTTTTTTAGCAGTGTGTATCGTTGATATCTGACTCTGGCCTAGTTCTACCCCATATTGTTGTTAAGTTACTGTACAGCTGTGATATGACACTGATCTATTGTATGTTGTGTATCTAAAATAGCATGTTGAGGCATATGCTGTCGGACATACAGTAGGTACTCTCTGCAAATCATCTGAACAGATCTGTCTCTGACTCTGGAGCTGTCAAGAGTGTCATGGGGGGGGGGGTGACCTCCCCTCAGGGGAACACGCATTGTGGCTCCACCATATGATATAACAGTGCAAGATTGTATATAATCATGTATTTCACGAGTATACACATTATGAGAGGGCATTGTCAACTACATTCAGCCTACAGTATGTGAGGTAAGACTTGGCCCATATTGCCCCGAGCCCAGTGGCACGATAAGAACATATCGTGCCATAGCAAAGCCAACACGCCCTCCCGTTGTCAACAGCGCTCGGTTTTGATTGGTTTATGTAACGTGCACGGCTTTATGTCATATTTCTGTCACCAGATACAAATAGCAAACATCCAAATTGTGCTAAAAGGAGATGGAGGTACTGTTATTTAAGTGTAATAAATGCAATAATTGCAGAGGAGGACTAATAACAGGGTAGACGTACACCTAAACCTGTTCCTCTCAGTCAGCACGGGGTGAGGTGTTGTAGACACATACATTGCCCTCGCCCACACGCTTAAGCCTAAACAAAGGAACAATGTGCGCCACCCTAGTCCTTGCCCTTTCAGACACACGCCATACGCCCTTTAACCAAATTGTTGTGGCCAATGAGGCTGCCATGCCAGGATCACTGATGGCACTAGCAGAGCACTGGCCGTATTGATACTGGGGATGATGGGTGTGTGGCTACATGTACGTGACCAGGCTTGCTGGCACAATGAAGTACAGTGCTGTATCAGTAAAATGAGATGAGAGGAAGCCTACTAAAAAAAAAATCAATCGCGCAGAGTGGGAAATGATTAGCTCAGAGAATGCGAATATGCGTAATCGTCTAAGGATGATTGTATCTGCGAATGTGTGTGTGTGTGTGTGTGAGAGAGAGTGTGTGTGTGTGCGAGTGTATGTACGTGAATCATGTGTGTTTATGTTTTTGGTTACTTTTAAGTGCAATATATATGCACTTAGCTGGCAGCTTGACCTTACGCCAGGGTGTGAGGCCAACTTTTAACGAATCTTTAACGAAGTCCACCACACCTCCAACCTTGCACAACTTCCCTATTTTGTCCTGTCCATACTCTCCCCAAACACGCACACACACACACACACCCATAACCACCCAGCCCTCAATCCTCTTGCAGACGGCTGCAGCCCAACTAATTGATGCCCTTCACTAACGACCTTAATCACAGAGCAGGACTTGGAGCTTGTCAACAAGTGTGAGCTGAGTGAAACCGCAGCCCTTCACCCAAAGTGACACTCCACCTGACTCAGCAATCTGGCCCTGTTTACTGGACCTGTCCACCGCAATCAACCCGCCTGCATCTGGCCTGACTGCAGTTCCACTGGGGCGCTGCACACTTAACCCTGTCAGTGCTGGAAGTCCCCTCCCTCCCTGTCCACCCTCATTCACATCATCAGACCACACAGAGTTGTCACACACACACACACACACACACACACACACACACACACATACATGATGCATTCGTTGATCATGAATCCACTCGGAACACTGGTCAAACATTCTTTAAGTGTTTTTACTGTTTGTTGTAAATTCAAATAGAAACACAACACTCACTTCCACCTTTCCTCCTTTTTCTGTTCTTTCACCCTCTCCTCTCCTCTCACTCTACTCCTCCAGGCTCTCCCTCTCTTTATCAGTCTCTCTCCCTTACTCTCTCCATTTGCCTCACTAGCTTGGCATCCTTCACTCCAGCTGTTTCCCAGATGTAGTGTGTGTGTGTGTGTGTGTGTGTGTGTGCGTGTGCGCACGTGTGCGCGTGTGTGTGTGTGCCTCTGCCCACCTGTTGCTCTACCAATCTGACTTTAGCACTGTCAGCAGACCAGCAGTCTGTGTGTAAAGGTGCAGGGCAGTCTGCCCTCAGACACTGATCCACTCAGACAGCACCTAATGACTGACCCAGGACCAGGTGAACGGCTGTCACATTCCTTAACACACACAGTGGCGGATGGACCGCTCCATTGATTGACATGCCGGGTGACAGAGTGACAGACTGCTGACCACACAAGACTGTCTGATTTCCTCAGGCTTTGCTGCCATGACTCTCCCTCTCCAACGTAAACTCAAGCGTGTCAATTTGTCATTGCCTGATCTCTGTTGTGAGAAACCCAACGCGGTGATTGATCAACCGAACCTAAACACAATCCCATCAGCTTTCTTATCCTTTGAAGTGGGGAACTCTCTTGTTAGAGTCATAGAGACAGAGTAAACACAGTCAAAGCACGGAGGAGTCACGACACGGCGCTACAAAGAGGCAGTCAGAGCAGGAGAAATGTTCACACCTGCTGCCGGAGAGATAATTACAGGGGAGCCCAGCTGATACACTCTGTAGGTGTTTCAGAAAGAGTGGTGTCAACAAGTCAGGATTAGAACCTCGTTGAGACGATGACCCCTGTGACCTTTCAACTCTAATGCAGGGTCAGCTCCACACCCAACCACCACTGCTACACGCCCTGTAGGGTAAAGTAATCCAGACCTAACCGCACGCGCACACACACACACACACACACACACACACACACACACACACACACACACACACACACACACACACACACAGGCTCAACTCCTGACTCCACAATGCCTCACTGTTATCTGTGGGGTTGGCCTTGTAGACTCAGTGTTCAGTGGTAAATATCACATCTTTGCTAAACAGTATAGGTCTACTGTATCTGCCTACACACTGCAAATACAGGGGTTATTTATGTTATCTTTATAGGCTTGTACAGTAGTTTCACATTGCCCTGAAGGTAGGTAGCCTGTAGACTACACAGAACCTACACTGTAGACTATGCATTCCAAAACACCTGTAATGTTTGTTTCTGAGGCAAATTAATGTGCTATGAAGTCCATTATATATCCATTATTATTATTAGTGTAGCCTGACCATTGGTCTCTCTACTTACTCAAGCCAAATGACTGACTTTTAACTGGAAACATTCCTAGACAAAACAATGGGGAGAAAAGGTCCCCATGGTCTCCAGTATCCCTGGAAATGTCAGCTGTATACCTATGTATGTAAGCCAGAAATTCAGGGCAATTAGAAAGGGCCAAAGTAACCAAAAGCTTAAAGAAGTCCCCCCAATTAAGTGATTCAATAGCCACTACATCAAGTCAATTATGAATGCCAGATTTCCTAAACAGCCAACACCCATTGTCAACAGCTTTAATATCGATCTTATTAGCATTAAGCCTGCCTACTCTTTTTAAATTGATTGAATTAAATTTTGGCAGTTGGTGAGCCTTTCTAAAGAAAATAATGTTCTGGTTTTGGGTGCAGAACAAAGTAAGCAATGTTCTCTGCCCTGTCCTCCCCCGCACCGCTAACAAACTTTCAAATGGCCACCGAACATAATTAGACCCATTCGCCCACGGAGGGAGATTAAACAGCCGCAGAGACAAACATTAACCCAGAGCCTGACCCCCACAGCCTGTCAAAAGAGACGAACGGCTGGTGCTGGGAGATAGAAAAAAGAAAAGAAAAACAACATTCCAGTTCCCGTAAACCGGGAAGGGGAGGGGGATTTTGGGAAGTTCGGTGAGTCATCACTTTTTCTTTTCTACCGTCGCTCCCCCCTGGCGTCGCTCCTCAGGGCTTGAATACCTCCACTACAGTTTGCCCTGTCATGCTTCTCAGCGGACCGTGTCCGATTTTGACGAGCGACTCACACAAACGCTGCTTGTGCGTCCTGCGCCCGCAGGCTGGCTGGCCGGCCGGCTGTGACCGTTACTTAGCGCTCTTTGAGGTTGAACAGCTCTAGTCAATACTTTGAAACTTCAGAAGATGACAAGTAGAGATACCTGCAGCAGTTATAGGGGACTAAAACGGCCTTGAACTGCTGCCAAACTCTTCTTGTTTGTCACTCAAATGTGTTATTGAGTGTGATGAGTGTTGGAGTGCGCTTCACTGTCCAGATAGAGAAAACATGACATTGCAGGTGGTAGCACTTACAACCATATACTTGTTTTAACTTGTGTGACAATGCCTTGATGATGTGTGCTTGTAAAAGGATGGCATGGTTCTAAAATCGAAAAGAGGTTTTACAGCCGTTTTGGAGAACCGCATAATGGAAAGTGCTTAAAATTTTTATCGAGAGAACCACATGATTTTATTACCGTCCTTTAATCTCCTATTTCTGGTCTGTCTTTTACTTTGACCATTCATCCATTCTCAAAGCGCTTCATTTCACTAACTGGCCGACGACATTCTGCGGTGAGGGCCTCTAGCCCCAGTCCCCACTAAGACCCCTGGCCCCCTGCAACCACACTCACAATACCCACAACCCCCAATTAGACACAGCTCAGCCGCCAGAGCCGACCACCCCTCCTCTACGCGCGGGACATTTATCAGTGTTTAATGACAGACTCCGCAAAGGATGATGTCACCGGCCGCAACACACTAACATACAACAAAAGGGCCCCCGTCCCACTCGCCTCCTCTCGCTCTCTCTCTCAACCACAGTGACCTCACGTGATTGATAGGCCCTCGTCTCACTGGACTCTTTGTGCCAGTGTGGCTGCTGTGGTATGTGGCACGTAAGGCCATACTGCTGCTCCTGCTGCTGCTGCTGTTGCTGCTGCTCCTGCTGCTGTTGCCACTGATGAGTAAGAATGAGTAATAATAACAATTCAGGGGGAAAAAAAGCCCCTTAACAGGGTTCCCAGTTGGTTGTTACCATTAAAATATCATTAGGTAGTAGATATATCAAACGTAGCTGTCTCCTCTCTTTGTGTATACTGTACTGTGGAAGTGTATCGTCGTTTTATGAGGGCAGTAGTTGTTTATTGGTGGGAGATACTGTAGCGAAGGCTTGGTCGGTTGTGTTTGTCAGTTGTGTTGTGACACGCGCAGCTCTCTCTGTGTCGCCTGTCAGGCTCCATCCGTGGGGTTGCCAGTTGCTGTCGGGGGCTGTTTGTCCGTCATCAGTCACAAACACACATTGTGTTCAAAACAATAGCTGTCATGATGCCCGTGTACTCCCCCCCCCCCCCCCCCCTTCTCCTAATGCATTTGCCACTGTTTCTTTCACTCAAGGAGACAGGCAGGAAAAATATATCTTTCACACACAGATGTACACGAGCTGTACATCCATATAGAGTCTACATACATCTACATACGTCTGTACTCACATACTGTATCCTATATTCATTACATAGGTTTAAATTTAAAGTATGAAAACACTAACCGTACATAACATAAATGTGTGCTCAGTTCATTACATATATTCAAATTTAAAATATGAAAACACTAACCGCACATAACATAAATGTGTGCTCAGTCTGCACGCACACACGCACGCACGCATGCACTCACACATACACACACACACACACACACACACACACACACACACACACACACACACACACACACACACACACATACACACATACACACACGCATAAGTTAACCACAAGACACATCCCACAGCAATTACACACAACTCCTTTTTTCAGTTTCCAGGAAGAGTAAATAATTTTTACCAGCATTTCTGTGCTCCCTGGTGTAAACACACATAGACACACACACACACACACGACACACACACATATTTAAGTAATGCAACTACAAAGACCTTCCGTTTGAAATATACAAAAAAGAAAAACAACCTCCACCGTGATTTATGAAAAACAAAATCCATTACTTCTCCAAACCACTGGTGCGGTTTTCCTTCAAATGAGGCCCGGCTAGCTGAGTCATTGGCTGAAGTGCAGCGGATTTCCACTTCCACTTTGGCCCATTCCACTGAAACGGTGCAGAAAAACAGCGGGATCGGGAACACAACTGAGGGAGGAAGAGATCTGTTGGATCTGGAAGCCATTAGCAGCTGGCAGCTGTGGCCCAGAGTGGCTGATTCAGAGAGTAAAGAAAGAGAGAGAAAGAAAGAAAGAAAGAAAGAGAGAGACGAGAGATGGAGGGAGGGATCAGCACATGATAGCCATTATAATTATAATATCTATGCGTGTGTGGGTCATTAATTCACAGCCTTGTGATTTTGCGGCAGGGGAGAAGAAGAATGTAACTGGCTCAGACTACAGAAAGGGCCCTTTCCCCTTTACAACTCTCGCTGCCTTGCCCACATTTCTCCTGTTGTGTAATAAAGCCTTATCTGTCTACCTATCCGCTCTCTCGGTTCCGTTCTTTCGATTCCATTATCTCTCTCCTTCATGCTTCCTTCCTCTCTAAGCATGCAGCTACCAGCTAACACCCCCTCCTCTCCGCCACCACCATACCCCGATTCCACTTATAGAGCAATCCTTAAGAGAGAAGCAAATTGCTGTGGCACACATATGAACATCCGGTCCAAAATACATTACGGTTACAATTACGGTTACAATTGAATTGGGGGTATTTTCCTTCTTAGGATGAGCTGTTTAGTAAGTATGGGAAATAAAAGGTCAGCACATCACTGTAGTGTAAATAGGGTAGAATCAAGTGTCTATCCTCTTATGTATGTACTGTGTGTGAGTGGATCCCCAGGGTATTGCTGTGCTATGGAGGTGAGACATGGAGGCTATAGACAGATTCCACAGGAGCGAGTCTGTCTATCGGGTGTCTGGTCTGCCCATCATGTCCATGAAGAGGCCCCCAACACGAGGTGGCGGCTGGAGTCGGATGGGATTTTACATGTGACTCATCCACACAAATCACATGGGGTGTATAGAGCGACTCACCAAGAACCAAAAGCCACAGAAAACAACCCTCCATGCAACACACGCACACACTCACAAAGTCAATTGCACACACACACACACACACACACACACACACACACACACACACACACAAACATAAAGGCCTATATACCACACTCACATACAGGCGTCTTGTGATTGACAGCAGCATTTAAAAACCGGGACAGCAGTGTGCCGTGATTGACGGCTGTGTAAGAAGGAAAGTATTCCCTCCCCTGGTGCTGGTGCTCTTAGTGTCAGACTCCATGGGGGAATTTTCTGTTCTCTGTTCAGCTCATCTCACCGCCCACACACCTACAGAGAGAGGGAGATAGGAGCCATCTAGTTTGGCGTGAGAAATGTGAGATAAAAAAATAAAAATAAAAAAAATTTTTAGATAAAGAAACAGGGAGAAAACCCTTTTTTTTCCCCCCCAGTGAGGTACTTTTTACTCTGAGGAATAAGGTGGTGATTAAAAAGAAAGAGAGACAATCTGTTAAAATGACGTTCACTGCCAAATTTCGCTAACACTGTAACAAGTACGTGGATGCGTCATTAACTGCATCATTTTCCAAACAGTATGGGTGATAATGGATAACTGCTGCAGCATGCAGTTATGCTATGGTATTTCCCTTACAAAATGGTGACCATGGTTTTGACCTCGAGATGGACGGCTTTATACGAACCTGATACTGGCCTGATACCAATCATACACGGGAAACTAGACATGTTTTGTCTGACCTTTGGTCTAGTTCTCACTATGACACAGACAGTGGCTGACTCCAGCAGAGCCTGTGAGCCCTCCTCTATAATGTGACCCAGCCACAGCCAACCCTCGTCTCCTCCATCCCCGGTGGTCTGACTGACATCCTCCTCCAGTCAACCAAGGTGGTCTGACACTCCTGTGGTCCACCGGATCAATAGGGAGAAAATGGGGCGTCACTCGGGTCAGAGCACAGGGAGATTTCACCTGGAGATGACTAACTCACTCCTGCCTGTGTGGAAAAAAAATCTCAGTTCTGACTGTCTGTATGTGCGAGGCCCTCCTGTCACTGCAGTAGTAAATGTTGTTAATCACTGGGATGGGTGTTTGTTAAGACCATAAGACCAGTGGTTCTGAGGAAGAGGTGGCAGGGAGTGAGGACTGTGGGGGAGATGTCAGTGGGATGTATGAACGGTTGTTAGTAGTGACTACAGAACTAAATAAAGAAACCATGTTTCACAACACTTCCTTTTGGAGGTATTATTAGGCCCTTTGTTAATGTGTTGTAGTGTTCCAGCCGTGAAGGCTAAGTTGTAATACGTGCATTAGGTGGGGCTGACTGGATAGGGCTTCTTGAGTTGACAACAGAGTTGGTAAAACACGTCAGTGTTTTCACAGTTTTTCTCTAGAGTTCAATGCTATGACCTTCAGATAATATCGCTGTCTGCACAGACATCACACACTTGGGACTATCACATCACTGTCACACACAACTTATCTGAACAACCTTTTTTTCCATCAACAGAGGAGATTAACTGTAGTGTTCATGTACTTAAGGAGGTGAAGGGTTGTGTTGTTTGACAAGTTTTGAATTCTGAAACAAGGAATGCTACAAGGGAAAATCCCAAAGTTAGCAACAAGTTGTGTTTCCATGTTTACTTCAGCACTTTCTGTAGGTGATATCTTATACAATAATTTCCCAATGTGATATAAAGCTGAAATATATAAATGAAAACATTTTAAAGTAAAATAACCCCCCATTATAGGTTAAATGGAATGATATGTCTGGCAAAGAGACGGACCTCTGCACATGACTAACCCCACCAGGCTCTTCCTTCCTCTTACAGACTCCTTGATGGAAAATATTGTGTCTGAGTGGAATTATTTTTATGTTACCTCCTATATGTATCCTTAAGCTCTTTCGCCTAGTTTATTCGCAGAACCTGACTGGTGAGGTCATAGCTTCTTTGCCTTGTGGTTTGGGAGGCGATTGAGCAAAGTCGTTCATTGACGCACTGTAGCTACGACATGAACTTGATGACTCTTTCAAAACTATGTACGTGTCTGGTTGTAAGTCTCTGGTGAAAACGCTTATTCATACTGATAGTAGCACAGGATGCATCACTTTTTGACAACCCACAACAGACAAACATACAAGACATTAAGAATAAAATACATGATTGAAATGACTTCACACAGCCTGTGCTGGAAGACAATGCAACTGGCTTAGCTGTAAGGCACAGAGCATTCTTATTCTACTGGGCATCCTGCCACACATGCTGCAGTTTTCAGAAGCTTTCTGGTAAATCCATTGTGATCGTTGAACAGCTCTGAGCAGAAGAAGCGGAGAGAAAATGAGAGTACGGTTGGATGCCCTTTAAGAGATAGATGGAGAAACACAATGACAGGAAAAGGCTTTTTCCAAAAACATGGGAAAGTCCACATACTGTTACTACAGGCCTGTGTCCACATTCTTCACGTCATTGGAAGCATTGCAGTCTGATTTCACCTCAAGGCAATGGACCCAGTTCCACCCATGGGATACCGGTTTATCTGACAGTTTTGTAAGACAAAGATATTATATTTCTGTGCTATGATAGGGAGGTGATATGGTTGTGATATGTGATATGGTTGTGTGAGGATTAAAATAAATATCATATAGTATGTATCAATTTGTACTGTGGTTATTTGATTCCAAGCATACCCTGTTCTCTCTCTCTCTCTTCCTGTATGTATGTATGTGCGTGTGTGTGTGTGTGTGTGTGTGTGTGTTCAATCTTGGAGAGTGAGTGGGTAGGGCTGGATAGATTCACACATGTTTTTTTCCAGGCACTGGATCAAAGTCAGGTGGCCTGACTCTAGCTAGCTTGAGGGTTTGGATATCATTTTTGAACGGAGACAGAACAAGGCCAGGAGAGCTCACGAGTCCCTTTCATGTTGATCCAAAAAAAACAGACTATCCGCTCATGAATGCCATTTCAGTAAAGAGGCATATCAGGGTCTGAGAAACTTTTTCACTGGGCACAATCAAAGTAATACTGTGAATATAGGCATATTATACTGTATACTATTATAATATGTATTAATAACTTGTATTACATCTATAATATATTCTGTATCGTTGCCGGGCACATTAGGTCAATTCATATTGATATGTTGATATTACTTCATATTCAGGAGGAGTGGAGGCTGAGAGAGTCTGTGACGATATAGCTGTTCTCAGCGGCAGAATCGGATTATATGACGATCCATATGCAATTATTTGAAGCCAAGAGAGAGACAGGAGATGAGCGAAGGGGATGGCAGAGAGAGGAGTGTGAGGAGGGGGGGGGGGGGGTGAGGGGGGGGGGCTGGGTGTAAAGAGGAGGGGAGAGAAAGAGATTGAGCAGGGTTGCCAGGACTCTAAAGCTGGCCCTGTCATGGTGTGCGTCAGTCAGGCTATATCCAGGCACAGACGCAGGTACATGCGCACATGGGCACACACACACACACACACACACACGCACACACGCGCACACACGCACACACGCACACACGCACACACGCACACACACACACACACACACACACACACACATCTGTGCATGCTGGCAATATCCCTTTATATCCCCTGTCACAATCTAATTAGATCCCAACCAACAGAGTGGTCCTTTTTTCGTCTCTCAGTTTTTTCTTTTTCTCCCTCCTTTCTTACCTCACATCACTCCCACGCTGTTGCTCAAACCCTCGGGCTGTTTCCCTAGCAACAGCTGCTTCCTGTTTGTCTGTCTGGTGTTCCACCGGGGAGTGAGCGGGCACCAATCATTAACAACGACGGGCCAGGCCAATGGGCAGAGTAAAGACCTGTGATGGAGGCTTAACCTCTCAGACCGTTGTGATGTAACAGGTGGACAACATTTACCAGAAGAGTTAGGAGAAGTCGTTAGAAACTGTCCACATGTGTCTACATCTGAGATTGACCGAGATTGAACAAGCTGAATCTTCAGTACTGAGGAAACTCGGTACACACTGCCAGACTTATCAAAACCAGTTGAGCTGAGATGAGTCTAGATTTTCTCTGATCATCTGTTTGGCCCTAGCTCCAAAGGAGAGGATCTTCATCTGTAGTCTTTACCTCCTTATAGGGACGGTTCAGCCTATTTTCAAGTTGAGGTGAAATACCATCCCACCCTGAGTTGTCCTCATAGTCCAGTAATGAGAGCTTCTCCAGTGTTCTCTGTTCTCCACTTTGCTACAGCACAGGCTGACAGTGGGCAGCGGCCACTCCGACAGACAGAATTCGGACGGCACTTAGTTTAGCATCGTTGAAGTGACATGTCAAAGTCTCCTGAGAGAAACTTCAAACAAAGTTTAGTACCTGTGAAATGCTTTTGTCGTAATCGCAAAAGACATAGTTTTGCAATAATATGCAATGATCAGTTGTCGCATATACTTCCAGAATTCCCTTATCTAGGATATCAGCAACTGTTTGTTCACAGCTAGTAATCACAAGCGTAACTGGCTGCTACATTTTGCTAAAATTGCTGCAAAGTGAAGAACGGAGAACCGGAGAAGCTTTCACTACTGGCCTATGAGGACAACACCATCCCTTTAAGCTGTCGTGGGTCACACACAGTATATTTCCTGAACCAACTGTAATTAGTGGGCATTAGTGTTGTGGGTCACACAGGCCTATATGTTCATTAACATTATTAGTGGCCATTAGTGTTGTTTTATTCTCCTCTGATGTCCTCGAGCATACAGATTCCCTCCCAGCTAAATGAATGAGGGTTATGCCCTCCTGCCGGGGTACCTTATAGTAGGTCTCTACAGATGACCTCTCAACACAGTTAGTGGTGTTCCTGACCCCTGCTCTCTGTAAACACTGTTAAGTGTGAGCCCCAGCGACCTGTGAGGATGGCTGCTCTGCCTGATTACAGTAAAGAAGGTCAATCAAGTCAGCCATGCTAAATGAGGCCTCAGGGCTAAGAGCAAGGGCAATTTCTCTAATTGACTCCCCTGGTCTGCTCCATGTTTCAAAACACTCGGAGATTGATAATAAAGGCATTCTTTATGAGGCTTGATGTACTGCACCTTCTGTATATGCAAGGGCCAGTATTTCAGTCAGGCTTGTCCATTCAACATAAATACCAACCAATTAATACTAATAGATTTATTCCCTTCATTAAAATAGAAGGGAATAAATCTTGAACAGTCCTCGCAGTGCAATGTTTCACTCCTGAATTGACTGGAGCTGAAATTGCATTCTTGCCCAACTACAGCTCCAGCTTCAATGGCTCTTGTCAATGCAATGTAAAACCAGACTTCTCCAGGAACCTAGCACATGACATGAAACTTTAAGATGTAAGCTTTAAGATAGAAGATGTCATTATATTCTGGCGCTGTAAAAAAAGCAAGAGTTGGAGAGCCTTTGTAGAGTGAGATTATAAACCTGTTTTGTCATCACCGCCACTTGAGAGTGAATTCCGTACATGTGAGTGGAGACGTCAAGTCGAGAGAGAAACGTCTTCAGCTGCAGATGAAAGAGCTTTGAAGTAATTGTCTCTTTGCAGCAAAAAAAAAAAAAAGACTTAAATGACACCCAGCGTATTTGACTAAGCATACCAGGCGTAGTTCAAGACTCCAACCCTCATAATGGTGTTTGATAAACACTTGGAATGACATAAAAACACTCTTCCCAAGGCTTTTGTGACCTTCAATGGCAAACATCCAGGCATTCGGCGAGGGGGGGGGGGGGGGGGGTGTATACCCATTTCTTAAGCAAACAATAGTTTCTTCTGAGAAACTTCTCAAGTTCACAAAACAAGGTGAATAGTGTATGTAGGACAAGTATCCAATTTCATCCAAGTCTGTTTTTCTTTCTCTCACACAAACTATCAGAGGATCAGAGGATAAAAGAGGCTGGAAAAGGAGACGAAAAATAGAGGAAAACAGAGGGCGTCTTCAAAGCTGGAGAAGAATTTCTTTAAGCATCGTTCTCCAAAGACCACATCAAACAAGGAACAGGGAAGGCGAACGGGGGGGAGGGAAAGTGTGTGTGTATGGGGGGGGTGGCATCATAACATTGCACAACCTTGCTGAGCTGCATCTAGGCTACGCTGGTCCCAGCCGTGCACACAGACGAAAAGAGCTTGTCAACTCTGATAAAGCATTTAGTGTGTGTGTGTGAGTGTGTGTGTTTCTTCTCATTCTGGGAGGCCTCTTGAACACCCAGAGTGCACTCCAGCACAGCGGCTGCCAAGGAGACGATCAGAGGGTGGCCCCACAGCCCACACACACGCTCACGCACACTCACCTACCCCATCAGGGCTCTCTCTCTCTCACACACACACACATGCGCACACACACACGCACACACACACACACACACACACACACACACACACACACATGCACACACTTCAAACCAATGCTCTTTTATCTTGTTTACACCAGTGCTGGTATTGATCTATTCCAACGGTTCAGCACACACCCACACACACTGTCTCTCTGATGCATGGACACACACACGCACACGCTCACGCTCACGCACATGCACACGTACACGCACACGCACACACCACACCACACCACACCAAACACCAGTAAGCACAATCACCTCCTACAAAAGAGCCATTGATTGTTTGAATAGAGCATGACCTTTAGCCCGTGTTCACCAATTCCACCAGAGAGACTCAGGCCTTGGCTTTTTTGGTCTGAGTCTGTGACAATGCCAATGGGAGAAAAGGCCATTGAAATGAAAGTGAACTGAATAGAATACCATTCCAACCCACAGTCTGTCTGTGTGTCTGCCTGTCTGACCCTGTGTCTGCTGTCCTTCCTCCCGGTTTCAGTGTGACCCACTCCCTACCGTCCTCCTCCACCTCTGCCCCTCTGGCAGACTACCCATTGTGTCCCTATATCCTTCCCAGCTGTCTCTGTGAGTCTGTCTCTGACTGTCTGGCTGGCTGGCTGACTGGCTGGCTGGCTGGCTGGCTGGCTGGCTGGCTGGCTGGCTGGCTGGCTGGCAGTCCGGCAGTCCTGTCCTGTCCGGCTGCCTCTGGGGCTTTTCTTCTGACTTCCTGGTTTCTGGTTGTTATTGTGATGCCTCTCTCCCTTCTGAGCTAAGCGACCAGAGCATCAGCTGGTGGGAAGCTAAAGGTCGAAGCGTGCAGAAGTACTTCCACTGACCTGAGGGTTAGATGCTGGTGGGGAAAAACCTCTCGGAAAGTTTAGACATTAATAGTCTGTCTGCACAGTTCAGATCATTTGGTGATAATGTTTCCTGGTGTGTCTATCACCCACAGGAACACACAGACACACAGGCACGCACGCACACACACACACACACACACACACACATTTTCGTTTGTTGCTTTCATCACAGATCTGCTGGCCACATTGACCACACACACGCACGCACAGGATGTAATGGAAGTTAGTGCATCCTATCTGCCCCCCTCGCCACTTCCTGTGTGAAAACCATAACACTAGTGCAGCACCGGAGGTGTCCTTCGTAAGAACATCGGGGTGTGTGAGGACACAGCATAGCATAAACCATAGAGCTGAGTGTACCTGAGAGAGAGAGGTAGAGAGAGGGAGCCGGCTACAGTTAATCCTTACATTTACATTTACATTTTTGGCATTTGGCAGACGCCTTTATCCAAAGCGACTTACAACAAATAAATTTGTCTAAGTAAGTGAATCATCTGTCCATCAGTCATCATAAGAAAAAAGCAATCTATGCTAGGACCAGGGGCTGTTGGCAGTCACAATGCTAGAATAAGGAAGAATTACCTCTTTTTTTTTAAATGTATTTATTTATTTATTTACAGTAGAGAAACTGTACAGGGGGGTAGTGGAGATGAAGAGGTCTTTAGGAGGGACAGTTAAGATCTAGCCTGAAGAGATGGGTCTTCAATCTACGACAGAAGATGAGGCAGTGATTCTGCAGTCCTGATAGCAATGGGAAGCTTGTTCCACCAGCAGGGAGCCAGGACAATGAAAAGACTGCTGCATCCACATGCAGGGTTTCAGACAGCCAAGGAGCACATGGAGAGGATCATGCTGGCCTTGAGGCCAGTGGACAGAGAGAGTCGAAGGATGAGGAAAGAGTGCACAGGAGGGTGGAGGAGGCTGCATCAGTGGATAGAAGGAAGAAGGATTCAACAGAGGGTAGGGAGGATAAGACAGAGGAAGAGAGAGCGGTGAGGGAGACGGTACGCAGGTTGTGACGAGAGGATACAGTGTGGGTAGAGACTGACTGGGAGGGGGTGGATTTGAGGGGAAGGGAAAAGGATACAAAATGATGATCAGAAACTGGAAGAGGGGTAACAGTAAGGTTGGAGGTATGGGAGGATCTGGTGAAGACAAGGTCAAGCTGATTGCCCGCCTTATGAGCCGGAGGAGAGTGGGACAGGGTGAGGCCGAAGGAGGAGAGAAGGTCAAGTACTCCAGACGAGTGAAGCTCCTCTGACTGGATGTTGAAGTCACCCAGTAGTGAGAGCGGTGTGCCGTCCTCAGGGAAGAAGCTGAGAAGGAGAATCCTCCTAACGTGATTCTGTTTGATAGGGCAGATGACTAGCCTCAGGGTAGTGCTCCGCTCTGTGATCCTTGTAACAACATCTATGGGGGTGTGAGTGGTTGGGGTGGGGGTGGAGGGGGGGGTGGAGGGGTCATGTATACAGGAGGGGGCACCTGCTGAGTCCACATGGTTTTGAAGGGCCTGTCTAAGTAGCTGTATGCACGCAGGCACCAGCCAGGCAACCAGGCTCATGTGCTTCTCCCGCTGTGAGGCTGTGTGGATGTGGGCAGAGTGCCTCTCATCACAGGTCCAGTACTGATGCTGCTGCTGTGGTTGGCTGTTGGAGCAGCTGGCTGTTGAGGTGGTTCGTGTCAGAGCAGTGTTATATAGCAGTGTTCTGGTCGGGCCAACAGATCCTGGATCAGGGAGTCTGAGTGCAGGTGCAGGTTGTAAAAGAAGAAACTAAAAGAAAGAGGGAGGGAGGGAGGGAGGGAGTGTGAATCGGTGGAGAGATAAAGGAGGGGAGGCTGGGGGAGAAACAGAGAGAGGAAGCGAGACAGACAGACAGAGAGATACTGTCTCAGAGATACTGAAATAGAGGGGGAGAGAGAGAAAAAAAGAGATAAAGACAGACAGAGAGAGACAGACAGACAGAGAGACAGACAGACAGAGAGACAGAGAGACAGACAGACAGAGAGACAGACAGAGAGACAGACAGACAGAGAGACAGACAGACAGACAGAGAGACAGAGAGACAGACAGATAGAGTTCTGAGTGGACCGATCACACTCAGGTGCTCGTTAGGGCCCGTTAAGGCCAGGCTGTCTGATGTGGTCTGAGTCATCCAGCAGCACGTCTGGAGCACGGGGAGACAGGCACGACAACACACTCAGTCCTACTCAGGGGATGCTGGTGGAGGTAAAAATGGGAGGACAGACTCATTGTAATGCATAAAGAATGAGGAATGGTGTCAAACACAGACTTTGAGAGTCTCTCAATGACTGACCGAGTCACCATATAGTGCTCTACTTTCGGTCAAAATAAGGCCAGAGCTTCACAATTATCGATACACTCATGACAAAGGATTCAAGACATTCTCCAATGTATCAAATTATACTGTCTATTGTCTATTGTGTTATAAGATGTCATATTCTCTTATATGATACGATAGCTTTATTGTCCATTTGCATGGAAACTCTACACACTATTCCCTGGCATATGCCATGCATCTAACCCATTCCCCATTCTGACCTATGACCCTGTGACCCACTGTTCAACAACCTGATGGCTTTAGGAATGCTCCTGTTTTTACTGATCCTCTGGGGCTCAGTTGGTAGAGCATGGCGCTAACAACGCTTAGGTTGTGGGTTTGATTCCTGCTGGGACCATATATACTGAAATGTAAATGAAAACAGAAACTATGTTATATTGTCTTACGAGCTCATCGTAGTAATGTTCTCTTATGGGTCCCCGTTCTGACTAATAGAGTGCAAGTTTGTGTGCGGACAGCAGTGTGAGAGTCATCTGTAGAGCGTCTGTGAGAACATCCACATGCATGCAATCATCTACAACATCCGTGCTTGTCGCTGAGTCAGCGCAAAGACTAATCAACTCATCTGCTAAGACCTTCTACAATAAGAAAATATATTTCCCCATCTATCCTAATATACCAGGCATATTCACATCCATATAATCAGCATTGAATGTCATAATCGGGAGAATGACTCAGAGGTTTTGAATAATACCATTGTCTTGGCAGAAGCTGTAACCAGATAAGATCAAATGAACGCAAATTGGATTGTCATCAAGGAGCACGAGGAACACAGTCTGTCATATGAGTAACTGCCTTGGTGAACAGTCGGGTTTGGGGTGGCGGTGGGAAGAAAAGGCTTTTAACCGTTTCAATGCCGGTCTGCTCGTCTGAAACTTTCACTATCCTCCCTTATCTATGTCTCAGGGCGTTGTCCTCAGTTGAATGGATGAAGGTCCTCACCAACAGTCATATTAAATAACCACGCTGTGATTTGCTAGACAGTCAATGGGCTGGTGCATCTCAGAGAAGAGGATACGAGTGCATACGACTTTCACTATTAGTGTTACAGTGAGTGAAGGTTAAAGGATTCAGTGAAAACCTCCTAATGTTGCCAGTGCTGTTTTTCGTATGGCTCTAATAAGTATTGTTCATTTTTATAAATATGAAGAAAAAAAAAAAAAGCATGCACTTTGAAGGCAAATTGTTCTAAATGTTGATGCTGTTGCTGTACAAATAAAGGAGAGGAGGACTGAGGAACTGTGACGCAAGTAAGAGTCGGTAATTATCAGCAATCCCTCAAGAAGGCTTTTTTCTCCAGCTGGGATCAGAGGAGTACAGTACTACATGCATGAATATATACATCTCCACAGAGAGACCCAGAAATGGAGTTCATCAAACGCTTTGGGCACAGGGATGTGAGCACAATAATAGTGGTTGATCTATTTCCATATGAGAGATGGAGCATAATTTCAGTCACCTCTGAATGGGGGCCTTGTCTTTCAGTGGTGAGAAAGTCAGAGGAGAAGAGACACATCTATACGTGGCATATATCTGAGACAACGATTTACAGGAGTGGTGTGTGTGTGTGTGTCTGTGTGTGTGTGGGCGTGCGTGCGTGCGTGCGTGCGTGAGAGAGAGGGAAAGAGAGAGAGAACATGTATCAGCGGTATGTGTGAGTAAGAGCGAGAAAGAGAGGGAGAGGGAGAAAACATGCGGTGTGTGTGTATGTGTGACCGCAGATTGCGGGGCAGCTGTACGTGCATATGCAGGAGGGTGCTGGGGGAGCATGGAGACCACCTACACTCCCACCTGCTCTGCCTTTTAGAGGGGCCTCTTCAAACGCAGCACAAGGGTCATTATGGATGTAAGCCTCTAGCCGTCAGGCATTGTTTAGCTATTTCTGTCCTCTCGCTTCACTCTCAAAGATACAGCAAAGCCCCATTAAAAAACTGTGGTTAAAAATCAGTTAGAGAGCATCATAAACGGTAGAGGTGCACGCTGTAGGAAGGATGTGAGCTGGCATTTGGGATATCACACCAATCATGCATCATAAAGCATCTCATTGTGCATTAGTGAAATGCATCTAGTTTGCTTTACTTTGAATGATTTTGTTTATTCAAATCCAATGTAAATCACAGAGAACATAACGATGATCGATCATACAAGCTCTGAAGCGATGCTCACAGAACCATGGTGCCTTAATGAATGTTTGTTTGTCTGTACGTTTTACAGATGTGTTGAAATAACTTTACAAGGAAGACAGGAAAAAGACACTTGGACGATCATGCAACAACCTAATTGTTGTAAACATGAAACACATTCATGAACAACATCCTTCATTACCGTTGAAGTAAACACATTCTAATACATTAAGACACCTCTCGGCATGGTCCTTCATTGTGATCTGAAGTGACGAAGCAGCAAGCTGTTTGACAGGCACTGTGAGGATGACTAAGGACGCTAACTTTCAGCAGTGCCAGAGATGAGTGATGAGTGAAAGATGTTGTTCTTTCTTCACTTGAGAGAAAACAAGTCGAGGCTTTTGATGTTGCAGAGACTTAAGCAAGATTTTTCCTGTGGTAGTGCAGTAGTTCTTTGTCTCTACACGGCATTCTCTGGTTCACCACATTTTATGAGGCTAGCGACGGTTGGGGGGGCGGGGGGGGGGGGGGGGGGGGGTTGGGGGGTGATGACGTCTTGTTCATGCAACACTCCATGGTATTTATGTATTTATGGTCTTGATCTATTGCAGAACTTACAATATGTCTCCATTGAAAACATCTTACCAATGGGGTCACATGTTCTGCCTGGCCTTCAAATTACTAAAAACAAACTAACCCTAACCCTAACCCTAACCCTGACCCTGACCCTGACCCTAACCCTGACCCTGACCCTGACCGAAATGAATAGTAAACAACTCTGGTGCTCAAACAATTCAATAGTGATTTGTGACAAAATGAGACCATGAAATTGCCCAAGAGCGTCTATTTTTGGAGGGGAGCTTCCTAAATGCACTACTTAAGGTAAACTACATTAAATGCGAGGTAATTACCGTGCCACATACAGACCGCAGACTGCTAATTGAGCTGCGGCTGGCACTCAGTCGGTCTCCACCCAACAGGACCTGCGCCTAACTGCTCTAAACACTAACCTTGGAGAGGAACCTTCACGCGATCGCATCTCTAGACCAAGGACAAAGCCTCTAACTATCGCCTGACATGAAACACAAAAACATGTGAATAGTGTGATGGAACAGTTTGATAGCAGGGGTGAAGGTGAGAGAGAGGACTTGAGGTTTTGTGTGTGTGTCTGTATGAAGCAAGCAAGTGTGTAAGATGGAGTGCATGGGTGTGTATGTGTGTGTGTGTGTGTGTGTGTGTGTGTGTGTGTGGGGGGGGGGGTGGTATACGGGTACATGTGTGTATGGGAGTAGAAGGAGGTGGTTAGCTTTTACACACACTACTTTACTTGAGGGCATCCATGTACTTTACTTGAGGGCATCCATGTCTGGGCTTGTTTAAGACCTGCTCGATTCCAGGCCTTGGGAATGACACTCTGTAACAAAATCACGCAAGGTTCCCTGAGGTCTTACAGGAGTTGCAGACGTGGACAAAGTCAGATATTTGTGGTTTTGTGTGTTGGCCAAAACCTGTTTGTGAACATTTGCCCCCAGAAACTGCTTGCACTGGGACTTTTGTGCTACATGTATTTCTAACCTAACATCCTTATAACACATTGCGCAATAACAAACTGAGTAATACGTCTGTCTTTAGATGTGTTTGTATTTGTTGTATGTTTCCGGTGGCGATGGGTGTGTGAGTTGTAACTTAGTCACTACACTGTCATCCTCTTTCACTCGTTATCTCTCTCTTTCCCTCAGCCAATGACGTCGTCCCTGTGAAGGTCATGCCCTTATATTCCGCATCTCCCCTGAAGGGATTCCCTAGCCAGGTCACCATGACAACCTGAGGCCTAACATTGCCAAGTTTCCACAGCAGCTTGGATACTTCAGACAGGGGCAGATACCAGGAAGTGGACCAGACAGACACAAGGAGAGGACGAGACTCCACAAAATATCAACAAACTGCTGACTGGGAATGAAACAAAGTCTCTGGTACAGGGTGCCACTGCGTGATGGTCAGGTCACACACACATTTCTGATTTGTCTAAGGGGGGGGGGTGATGGCTGAGTTCTTATTTATGAGATCTGGTCTGTAATGACAGCAGTAAATCTGTATGCCGCTGCTTTGAAAAGTGCCTGTGTCGGCAGAACGTCCTGAGAGGGAAATAACTCCCTGTACCCATGATTTATGTTATGATAAAACCCCACTTTTATGAGCTCCATACGGCCTGACATGGCAATAATCTGGTGGCATTCTGTTTTAATAAAAACCAAAGCCTCATTGGAAGCCATGTGGAAGATTGAGAACAAAACCAAACCAAACCAAACAGATAGCCTTTTTTATGCCGGGCCAAACCGTAACGAAGCGGAGTAACTCATAAAGGACATCACAAAGTCCCCTGAAAAACGGCCAAAGACACTGAGATCAAACATGCGATTGGATTTCGAGGGAAGAGAAATATTCACGCAATCTGTTATTTGCCTTTTCAAGTCGTCTGTGAGAAAAATCTTGGCTATCTCAACAGACTCTCTTTTTAAGCACTCTCTCCCCCTGTCTGACATAAACACATGCAAACATACACACATACACACACACACACACACACACACACACACACACATACACAGACCCACACACATTTAACAGGAAAGTTCTGGAGACAACTGTTTTATCATGCCCATGCTCGCTCAACCCCGCATTCCCCTGTGTTACGCCTAATGTCCTCTTGCGCTACAGGCTCCTTGCCTTTTAACTTGTACAGTAGCTCTGTATAGGGCAACCTCATTAAGAGCACATTCCGCATTCATTAAAAATGATTATACACCCTAACCATAATCCTAGCAGACCAACAAATGGAGAGAGAGAGAGAGAGAGAGAGAGAGAGAGAGAGAGAGAGAGAGAGAGAGAGAGGCAGATGATTGAGGATGGAGTGGAGGATGAAGGAGAAGGAGGTTGAACAGAGCCATGAGATTCAGGCAACGTGTATCTAAGACCTCTGGGCGCTAACGTCAGTGACCCTCACCTATAGCTGACTAACAAGGTCTCTCCATCTTTGGTTGGCTTAGAGTCTGGCTCGGGGGCGGCCCTCCATACCCAGGCCGACTACCTGACTCACTGCTCCTGCAGGCTCCTTCAGGTTCATTGCGCTTGGTGAGCGTGGGACCTTGCCAGGCAGGCAGGGAGAGAGGCTGGGAGATTCGCTGCGCTGTTGCCCCATTAGCTACTTTAGCCAGTGCTAAAGCGTGTGGCCGCGTGTCTGCCCAACAGCCTTTTCCCCCCTTTATCAAAAAGTAGCAAGCAAGAGGTTGTGACAGGCCCAGAAATGGGCTGCAGAGGTTGCTGGTCTGCAGGGCAAGGGCTGTCTTGTCCTTTTCCTGACTTAAAGGAGCAGGGCGTAAGTCTGTTGGAAATCTGAGGTGAAATTTCACTGAGGTGAAATTCAGTTCAAAGTTACGAACAACAACATCCTCCCTAATAATAATATAACCCCCCCCCCCCCCCCACCCTCCCGAAATGGACTTGCAGTGTCGGACATTAGCTGTTTCTGCATGTGGGCACGATTCGAAGAGGTAGCCACCAGAGACAGTAAGGAATCGGAAAATTGGCGAGTCCACTCCTCTAGAACAACCCAGCATTCGTAAATTAAATATTTCTGTCATGGGAGAACATGACAGTTCCCTGATGGCTACCGATTAAATATAGTCATTACAACCATTAGGAAGCTTTTAGACTTAAACTTAAATCCTTTAAGCAGGGCTCGACTTTGCTGCGGAAAAAACTGAGAAATAACAGAATAATGTTCTATTACTGTATGTGTGAATAGTAGATTTTACAATTTTACAATTCTACAACATAGGAGACAATTAGAAATGAACCATTGGAAAGGCCATGCACTTTAACCTATTGTTAAGGAGTACAATAAACTGTGTTGTCCATCAGCTAACCATCACTTCATGAGGAGATAATCGAACAACACAAGGTTCAAGCCGTTTGGGATCAACAACTCCGACTTGAGAAAAACACCATCATGACCGTCATGTGATGATGATGATGATGACGATGACGGCGATGATGATGATGATGATAATAATGATGGATGGGTCTATTAATAAACCCCACACTGACCGCAGAGGACAACAACAGCATGAGAGGCCCCATTGTGTCCCTATGCGAGACTCAGCCACTCAGTCAAGAGTCAGCCAAGAGGGCAATTACAAACCCCATCCACCCAAGCCTGTCTCCTTTCCTCTCCCCTCACTCTCTGTTCTCTCTCTAACCCCTACTCTTTTGCTGACTGGGGGGTTTTAGTAGAGTTTGAAGGGCCATGGAAAGACTCTGAGGAGGCGACCGGCTCGTCTCAGGGCTTTGACCTCTGATCGGCCTCTGGCCAGGGGTGAGTCACAGAGCGGGAGCGTCTAGCCAATCAGAAGGCGGTGCTCTGGAGGAGCACAGGACAGTGTGTAAGGCTGTTGTGGGCTGGGACAATAGGACAGTTGTGCAGAGGTGGATAGGGACAATAGGATGGTTGTGAGGAGGTGGTGAGGAGGGCCCAATCCAGCGATAAGCGCCTTATTGTGAAAGCCTGCTTTGTTTGAGGAGCCTATAGAAAAATCCAAAATTTTCCATTTTCCAGGGGATTTTTTCCTGGAGGTAATATTGCATAACTGGAGAACGGAAAAGCTGAGGAATAGAGTTGAACAAGAGTGTCTAGTTGAGCACAAGCATGTCTAGTTGAGCACAACTGTGTCTAGTTGAGTTGGAAAGAGTTATATCATTATTTTGGAGCCTTAAGAGACATATTGGCTTTTAAGAAAATTGATTGTCTTAAAATGGAGTTGGCCTATTTTCAGAAACCACTGAACATGTTCAAGACTTTACTGAAACCTCAAACACAGCTCTGATAGATAATGAGTCATGAAGAGAGTTGTGTTTAGGTGAAATCATTCCTCAGATATGTGAGGATATTGCGGTACACGGTATATACTCCCATTTTACCTCACATAATTGCCTTCTTGGTGACCCAGTGGTGATCAGACACACTCTCAGAGCAAGCTACTTGTTATTGCCCCACGGGTGTCCACAAAATTAGGAAAAAAATGCTTTTATTTACCGCGCTCCACAATCTTCAGGGTAGACTGCGGTCGGAACACTTGGTCCCATACAGTTGTTTTAAGTCCTTGGTTAGGGACCAGCTGACAGAGGCATGCTCTTGTTTTGATTATTATTGTGTGTATTTTGTATTTGACTGTGTCGTATATTCAATGTGTTGTTTTGTAATTGTATTTATATGTGGACAGGGCATACACACAAAAGAGACCTTGGTCTCAGTGTGTTTTCCCTGGATAAATAAAGGTTAAATAAATGTCAGAAATTGTAGAAGAATACATACACTTACATAAGTAATGTTACTACTGTCCTCAGTACAGTAACTCAATCATGGGTTTGGCTGTATTAACGTTTATATCAATGTATTAGACTGATTCTATTAATTATTTATTCTCATTACCATTGTGATGAAGCAAACTGACATTGTTATGGTACCTATAAGAATAACTTTCAAAGTGAATATCGTCATGCTATCTCTGTTGGTGTTGGGAATAAGATCCCCTAGCTCATTATCATAGATACAATTATTCCCATGGTTAGGATCGGGGAAAAGGTTATAGACCACTTTGTCAACAAAATAAAAGATGCAGAGTTCATGGTGAGGAGGAGTAATTTCTACAGTATATTGAAGAACAATAATTTTAGAAATGAAACAATGCTCAATGTATTATCCTCTCTCCCTCCAGATGTTCACACAGCTGCCAGGCTCTGTTGCAACACATACAATGAACACTCCACCCAAACAGACGCACGCACGCACGCACACACACACACACACACACACACACACACACACACACACACACACACTTACGGTAAATTACTTCCACCCCCAGGGCCTGCCTTTCCCAACTCACCAGGAGCAAGAGCAGGTAACATGGAGTTGTTTTTGGCCTCCATCCATGTGATTCTGACCGTGAAAAGCATGTCTCTCGCCAAGAGGCCAGCAACTCCTCCCCGAAGCTCTCCGAGAGTTCACACAAAAACACAAAAACACCCTCAAACGTACATGCATGCATACTCATACGCACACACACATGCACATACACATGCACACACACACACACACACAAACAAAACCCAAATACACACAAATAAAAGAGACTTCAGGCCCCTGGACAGATAAAAAGAGATGTCTGATCCAACATTTATTCATTTCTCATGAACATGGGAGGTGGGGGAGGAGGGTTGTACAAGGCAAATCGGCCTGTTATAATGCTTCTGTAAAATGTAAAGGTGGGTCATTGAGCTCACACTTAACAGAAGCATGCAAGAAATGAGCATGTGTCATGTCAAAAAGACAATAACAGCAGCATCAAGTTTAATTTTCCCTCAGTGCCTGTCACTTAGGACACAACGCATATTACACAGCGTAATAGATGACTGTAAAAGACTCAATGTGAGCTTTCATACAGAGGATACTGATTATCATTAGAATTCAAAAAGTAGCCTACAATTCTCTTTCCTAACCACCGGACACTTCTCTCCTCAGTCCCTGGGTCATCTCTGGCCGTTTCAGAGTAATCACTGGCAGTGTGGCAGGAGCAGTATGCCATCTCACGAGTGTTACGGTAAACACTCACCACCCAGGACCCCACTGAGCTGCCCTGCCAAATGTCACAGGAGCTGAGGTCAACCTCCACCACACGGTTGAATAAAACCCAAACCACAACCGACCGAGGCTGATGGAGAGAGAATAGAATTTATAAGGGAGGTGGCAATTTGGAGGCATAACACTGCCAGTAAATGTTTTCCTCTGTTACGGCTCATTCCCATGGTTACTGACAAAAAGGCACAGACCTAAAATAGTTGCTCCAAATGCTTGAGAATTACCTGATGGATAGCTATTATATGGGTATTATCGAGGATATAAGACTTAAAAAGTCAGTTGGGCAGGCCATCACTTCAGGTTGAAACCTAGTCTCAGGACAATTATATATTTAAAAACGTCGGCAGTTTTCTAGTTTGTGGGGCCAATTAACACACAGTGAAGACAGATATCCTAAAGGCTAGCCCTCGGAGACGTTAATCCACAAGCCTAAACATGACAATGTTTGCCTGAACAAATGTGTCTGTACGTTCAGTTCACAGTAAATACGTGTTGATGTCAGTTGTTGTTTTTGGTTCTTTTTCCCTGGGGGTAAATGCGATGAAAGATGAATCCAGCCTTTTTGCTTAAGCACTGGTTGCAGCTACATCACCGACACATGAGAGTGTTTGCCAAGAGTTGCGATATCAACACTACACAGGACAGGTAACTGTCTTGGATATGTTAAAAGATGAGGGATGTACACTTCTCAGGTAATCCCATCCATTTATGACTTGGTGAGGCAAAACTGTTCTAATCCACTGCCATGTCCTTTGAACTACTATGGGATCCATCTGAGGGTTGGGGCTGTGTTTATGTGGGTGGTGGAAGGATTACACACAAGAGACAAAGGAACCCTTCTCATCAACCAAAGCAGGTGCACCGTTGGGGAATCACATTTCCCTCGGCTCTCTATAAACCAATATGGTTTGAGGAGTAAACCTGAAACTGAGGCTCCGAAAAGCCAAATCAAATGTGATTTATTGAGACACTTGAGGAGTCATTTATCATACAAGATTATGCTTGATAGGGATAATAGCCTGGTTTCTCTCTCATTGTGTGTATGTTGCCTTTGATTCCAAACTATGATGAAAGGAATAGGCCTACTTGTGGCAACAGTCCAAACTCAAACCATCTGCAGCGCACAGAGTTTCAACACAGGGGGCAGGATGGGGCTGTAAATGAGTTGCAATGAATATAATACAGGTATTTTGGAGGTGGTGTAGTGTGTGTATAATTTGGAGGGGACTAGCCTTATATAGAACACATCTAAGATGAGACACTATTCCTGTTAATGAAGAACAAAGAATGATCAATTTGAAAACTGATCAATTCAGACACACACGTAGTCTACATTCAATCAAGTGGTCCTCTTACCTTAATCCAATGCCACCCTGACCCCACAATAAAAGGTAGCAAGCAAATAGTTGCCCTTATCTCGAATTCCTAAACCAAAAAGTCCCTAACTCACACACGGAAGACCTTTATACAACAGGAATGCTACTGGAATGATGCCGAGGTGGGCTTGGCTTCCCGGTTCTCCCACAGAGGAACAACCGCGTCAGCATGCCCATATATGGACTGCGGACTTCCTCCACAGAATAAAAAAGGTTTATCTCACCATTGTCACATCAATATGTTAATTTATTAATTATGTAGGCTAATCTTCCAGATTAAACCTATCGCGTCACACCTATCGATCACATCTCCAGACTGAATATTTACATCGCATTTCAACAGCGCATTAAAGAGTGAAAGACTACACTACAACAGAAATTAAAACCATAAATAAAACGGCTGTCAAATGACTAGAATTAATAGAAAATATGAGCATCCTCTATTGGATATTTGCGCAGGCAGATCAGCATCGGACGGACGAGGCTAACCTGCAACAACACAACAGTGTATCACCTAAATAACGTAACCTATAGCGCAATATCGCATTCGTTACAATGTAACAGACGAACAGGTAGCCAAAGCCTGCAGCAACACAGCGATCATTTCCAATCCATGACAACAATCGAAAGAAAAAACAAAACAAAACTGTCGAATACTGTCCACCAACATTCTTCTAAAACAAACAGGAACACGCGTTTATCTTATCAAGTTCAAGCTGTAACTCATAAATGTGGTAACCAGACCATTCATTGTCAGAGCAATACGGTTTAGCATACTACAATATAGAGAGGAGTGAGAAACGAGTAGAGAGTTCAACTCTCGATTTGCATTACACAGCAGGTTTAATAAATTGGGTGATATATTTCTCGCAGCTTCTCATCCAGCCCATCGAAGCCCTCGCTCTTGCCTAGAGGCTTGTTTACAATCACAGTAGTTCCTGGCAATAGCGTCACAGCCCGATCTGACGTTTGGTTGTCGGGGCGTGGACGAAGAGTCCTATCCAATCATGAACCTTTCCCAATCTTGACAGCAAGTGTGTGTCGGTGTGTGTATATAAAAAGGCATGTGGATTCTGCCCTGTTCAAGACAGAGAATCTATCTCAACGAGCAACATAACGGGAAACCAACCTTATTTTGTGAGAGTACAAGTTGTATCCCGAGAGTACAGGTTGATAAAGACACAGCACCAAGAGGTATTCAGACGAGACACAGGACATCGTTTCAAACCTTTTTGAGACTTTGAGGACCACTGCTTGTTCTGCATCATAAAGTTTTGAACTTGGGACATTGCTGAAAAAAAGAAGACAGGTGCTTGCATTGATGCATTCTTTCTGCTGAAACTGTCTGTTGACCAATATCCTGAGACTGTTTAGACGCAACCGGTAAGCGCATTTTCCCTACGACTTTATGTCTACAAAAATGGAGCAACCTTTTTATCATGACGACTCTTTTCTCTCGGCTTACGGCCACTCAGAAGCTGCATTGCACGACTACAAACTCCTAAAGCAGAATATGAATTTGAACTTGTCAGAGCCTTATCGCAACCTCAAATCTCAACTGAGAGCTGAGGCTGACCTGTACCAAGCGGCTCACCAAGACGTCGGGTCACTGAAGCTTGCTTCCCCCGAGCTGGAGAGGCTTATCATCCAAAACAGTAACGGTGTAATTACTACTCCTACCCCAGGGCAGTACTTCTACAACGGGGGCATCACCAATGAGCAGGAGGGCTTTGCGGAGGGTTTCGTAAAAGCACTTGATGAGCTTCATAAGATGAACCAGATGCCCCCGCCCAACGTGTCTATTGGAGCCAGTGGTGTGACGACGTGTTCGGCGGCGGCCTCTAGTGTCTTCGGCTCCTCCCTGCAGCCCGAGCCTCCCATCTACACAACACTGAATGCTTACTGCCCAAACACTAACCTCTCTTCCGCATCCAGTTACCCCACTGCCACCATCAGCTACCTACCGCCGCACCACCAGCAGAGCCATCACCAACAGACCACGACGCACGCGTCGCACCACTTTCAACACGCTCTGCCTGGAGCCGGGCTCCATCCTCAGCGACTCGTGGCTTTAAAAGAAGAACCACAAACCGTCCCTGAGCTACACAGCAGCGAATGCTCGTCGCCTCCATTGTCCCCAATCGACATGGAGAACCAGGAGAGAATCAAGGCCGAGCGGAAGAGGCTGAGAAACCGATTGGCAGCGACCAAGTGCCGAAAGCGCAAGCTGGAGCGCATCTCCCGACTGGAGGACAAGGTGAAAGTTTTGAAGAACGACAACGCAGGGCTCTCTAGTACAGCGTCTGTGCTTCGTGAACAAGTCGCCCAGCTCAAGCAGAGAGTACTGACACATGTCAGCAGTGGCTGTCAGCTGATGTTAACGAGCAAGATGGAGGCATTTTGAATGGAGAGACTGACACATTAACAATGATAGAAGTGATAACACTGGAGTAATGTTCTACATGAACAGCACTGGAATACCGGCAGGCTATTGTTGATCATGACAGTAGGGTCGTAGGGCTATGTGTAGGCTACTCTCATTTAGGGTAAAAGACTGAAATGGTACTTCCGGATGCTGGACACCGCTCAAGGGACCACACAACCCAAATAAAACTGGGACAGCATCCTAGACTGAACAGAGACACTGAGCAACTATAGAACAAACCAGAGACCACTCAATAGTCTGGTTTAGAGATTGAATAAAATGGGAAGATTATTGTATTGTTTGTACTTTTGCATCTGATATTGTCATGCAATGCTGCATTCATTAAATGTGTAAGTTATTTTGTTTGTCAGGTTGATCCCGACAGACTATCATGATGTCATATGTTTACAATGTCTTTTTTTATTTGTGCGATGTATATTTAAGTAAAGTATCTTTCAAATTGACTTTGGCCTCATGTTAGTTATTTTCTGTGTTTGGATTGGTTGAACTCCCTCCACAGGCTAATGTTAGCATAAAGCCATACGGAGTCCATTATGTACACAAAGCATTTCAGTTTTTTTATTGAAGGCAAGGCAACTATGTGGGCAAAAGACTACCATTAAAAAGCGTGGGAAATTAATTTTCAACACTAGCTTTCCATAATGACAGTCATTAAGATACAGGCCAGGCCTATTCTGTAGCACAAAACACACACATCGCTTTCACGCCTAAGAACGTCAGCACGTTGGACCTTTCCTATTTACGCATGACAGCGTGTCCATATATGGACATTTTTGCACTAACTACGTCACTGTGAGGGAAGCTTTCTGGTAACCCCCGCCTACCCTTCACTTCACCTCACACTCCTCGTATCAATAAGGTGAGAGTCTGACCCACACAGCAAATATGATGGAAGTTCCGATATGGTTATTGGTCTTTTAGATAAAATACCCACTGCGCATGGTGTTATATATATATATATATATATATATATATATATATATATATATATTCCATCATATTTGCTGTGTGGGTCAGACTCTCACCTTATTGATACGAGAATATATATATATATATATATATATATATATATTTTATTTTTTTCTTTTAAAAAATAAATAAAAGTAGCCTAAAGTAAGGGCAGAGCTGGTAACACACTTTGACCAGATGTAGGTAAGCCTCATATTACACCAAATTGACGTCTTGTGTGTCAATTGAATGACTCTTACCTAAATGACGTACACACGTTTATACCTCCGCCTCTATTCTTGACTAAACCCCAATCTAGACTATTTAGACTCGTTTGCGGACCAAGTGGTCTATCGTTCTCTCTCGTCAGGCCGGGGCATCTGTCAGTGGGTAAAATCATTTTGGCCATCAAATCATTATGTCGGCCTCATAGAAGTTGGACTTGGATTCAGATCTGATCATAAATTAACGACTGCACATGGAAGGAAGTGACAGCAGCCCTTGGAATGTCGCGGGGGCGTCTGGAGATGCCACACCGCTTGGCAGAGCAGTAGGCGCGAGTGGGCGTCTGGTGAACGCGGGAGCATCTGTGCGGATGGATGGGGTTTGGCGCTGCCAAGAACGACAACCTTGTGGGGGACGCATGCATCAACACACAAATATGCGCGGCGCTTTTCACTTTGAATTGAAAAAGCAAGATGGGAAAAGTCCCAGTAAAGTACAGTTAATTGACGACTAGTCATCAAACGTTTACTTCTTATCCAAACCGTTTGTTAATCCATGCCCTCAAAACATGGCGAAATATTTAAGATATTCGTCTTGTTGTGGTGTTTGGCCGAGGGAAGTAGTTGAATATGCACAAGCTGCTCTCAGAAAATAACAGGAGGGGGAATTTTGTTCTGTTAAACAGTTAATGACGTTCAGACAGGCAAACATAACAGCCCAACCGCCCTGGTCTCCAAAATGTTTTTTACAATAGAGGTAAAGAATCAAAGAAAACCACTTCAAAAGAATCGCTGAATGCTGGGGTTTCGTCACACTTTCTCACCTCAGCTGTTTTGGAGAGAGGTTAAAGGTGTCCTTTGATCTAGCACACGTACAGAGTAAGCCAACAGCCTAATTTCCATCAACAATTCTCTTATTTTTGCCCCAACTCTCCTATTTTTATGGAACATGTATCAACTACGCCCACAATTTCTCCATTTAAGAATTTAAATATATATAAAAAAACTCAGGGTGGGACATGTAGGCCTATTTTGTTCTTAGATACAGACTTAAAAGTCAAGTCGAAAACGAGAGCTAAGCTGTCCACCCAACTTATATCCTCCACAATTGCACTTTTTTTTGGTTTTCAGTTCCAAATAACACTTGTGGATTCCCCTTACATGAGAACGTGTTCCATTGCCAGATGGAACCATTGTATTTGGTGCTTTGAGTTCCCAGATCACACGCGGGGGCGGGGGGGGACACATACACCACACCATCATGGTTACCCTCGCTGTTTAAGTAAAGGCCCACTCTATATATGCGTATAGTACGCATGAAAAAACAGGCCTGTTTGGCCTGTTTCAGCCAAACCGCCTCTCTAAGCACCTCAGCCCACAACCCACACCATGTGACTGTGGGAACATCTGTGATGTGAGTGAAGATGTATGACGATCTTGGTGGGTTTCATTTTCCTCTCCTCTAGCCCCCTTCTCCTCCCACAGGCGTCTCTCTCTCTCTCTCTCTCTTTCTTCATCTCCTCGCTGTCTTCTCAAGCACCATGCATATTCCTCCCACCTTGCCGTGATAGCCATCTGAGGGTGTTCTCTGTAATTATGTCACTCGTTCCGATTGGAGGCCTTCAAGGAGGACAATGCAGAGTGAATGGGATATTTGCATGTCGATTGTCTATGGAAGGGGAACATACGTACATGTACGTATGGGGAACATTCGTATCAGAGCTATGTCCTAAAAGAACAGTCTTCTCATTCACCACTTCACACACCCTTTAGCATGTCCACCCAGTTTATATATCAATAAATGTATGTGTAAATGTATAGTCTCTATTACATAATGCCTGTGATGTGTAACAGGTGGTTATTAACATGTTGTTACTATTACTGAGAGTAATGCAAGAACATGGAGGGGTGGCATAGATCTGACTCCCGGTTTACTTGGCATGGTCAAGAGACTATAGTCTGTGAGTCACATCAACTTATATAGGTAGGTTCTATAAGATATAAAAAAAAGAAGATATACAGGTACTTTGGTTACTCTTTTGTGATATGTGGTTGAATGAGTGCACAGCACCATCTAGTGGTGGCGAGAGCAGACTGATCAATGTTCAATGTTTCCAAAACTGTACCCCTGTTAAACTCTACACCTGCTTGTCATGTCATATTCAATCTCATATTCAATCTCCCCATCTCAATGGAAACAAAAACATTTTTTGGCTAGTCTTCATTCTCCAATCAAAATACAAGGTTGTCTTTCTTTCTTTCTTTCTTATAACATGTCATCACAATGGTTTGCTTCATCACAATACAAGCCTCATCTCAGAAAAACTAGAGAACACTGTAGCAGTTTTTTTTTATTAACATTCCAGTTCAGTAACAAAATGCTATGTCCCGAGGCAGAGTTTGAATCGTAATCAAGGCTCGTGACAGAATCATCAGACCCAATACACAATCCATTGTTTTCTGTAAATCTTGCAAAATACATCCCCACTTTCATAGCCTAGATGAACATTCCCATCCTGACATCGAATGTGATCAGTAAACTTAGTCCAGAAACAACCCCTAGCCACTTCACCCTAGCAACTTGTGTACAACTGAAAAGATTGGGTAGGTACATCTTGTGGTTTGCCTTGTTTGCCTTCTCGGCAAGTGGAGATTTCACCATCTCGCTTATACCTACATCCAGCCATTTTCAAGTCTACACAAGTGTCTAGGAATAGGGGATCAGGCTTGTTTCTAGACAGGCAATCAGTAATCCAGGCAACAGTTACTACCCCATGTAGATATGGGGACACTTCAGTTCTGTTTGGAGAAGAACTCCTTGTTCTTCTGGATGTCTGGGACAATGGTGTCACTCCCTGGTTTCCACCCTGAGGGACACACTGCACAGAGACACAATAGGTCACATATTGTACATACCATCACCAACCTTTAAGTGTAGAAAACCTTTGTTCACATAATGTACTGTTTCTAAATGGTAACAATGGCTAATGTTAATGACAAGACACATGTTGTGTAATGCTTATGTGTGGCTGGAGTTAGCGCTTTAGACAACAGAGGTCGATTGGTTCCCACCAATACGGGTCTACAGCCACTTCATACTGTATGATGCTGGCATTTCCCAATCAATGTCCCTAGCTCACCCAATCAAAATCCCTCGTCCCACCACCTGAGACCTCCTCTTACCCTCTCCAAACTTGTCTGTGTGCCGGAAGGCCTGGACCGGTCTCAGAGTCTCGTCCACAATATCTTTGAAACATATAACTGGAAGCCGTATTGGATTTTCAACATCTGATTAAGTTCTTGACACTAGGTAGTAGGCTACCCATGGATTATCATAATCATAATTACCATATCATAATCATCATAATCATTTGGACACAACATGAGAACAGAATGGTTGACCACATAGTATCATAGTATAGTCATTTTGTAAATTCTCCTCACTTTCAGTTGAAGTAACTTGAAGTAACCAGACAGTGGCACTGTTGGCATGGTTACAGGCTCAAGGGATGAGTGAGGTTTCTAGATCGGTCTCCTAGCATTAGCAAGCTAGTCCACTGATCACCATAATGGAACAATAATGACTACCAATGACGGAATGGCCTAAGTGATGCTAATGCAAGTCAACAATGTAGACAGAGAGAAGAGATAGCTATGCCATGAGTCACCACCAATCACATGAATGTGAACACAGAGAGAGAGACAGGGACAGAGAGAACAGGGACAGAGAGAGAGAGAGAGAGAGAGAGAGAGAGAGAGAGAGAGATTACCTGTAGCCTAGAGCCTTAGCACTTTAAAGGTCAACTCGAACTGTCTGAACATATGAAGGTCAGCGTACCAGAGCACCACATTTGAATACACCCATTGTCATATAATGCTGTATGTAAAATTAGTATGTGAATGTATTGTATGTAATGCATTTGTGTGTGTGTGTGTGTGTGTGTGTGTGTGTGTGTGTGTGTGTGTGTGTGAGATTTCATCTGATGATGATGATGTTCAAAGTGGACAGACATCATCATCAGACATCATCATATACATCCAGCAGTTTATTATATAAATAGCAGCAGTCCTGAATGCTGTCTGTTATTTTGGCAAGAAAATGTCAAGTGATACTTTTGTGGTTTTATTAATATGGCAATAGCAATGCTGACACACAACATTAAATCAATGTATTAGCCCACACACACGCACACACACACGCACACGCATGCACGCACACGCACACGCACACACACACGGACACACACACGCACACGCATTCACACGCGCACACACGCATATACACACACACACACACACGCACACACGCACACACGCACACTCACACACACACACTCACACACTCACTCACTTTTATCAGAGTTATTGCATTAGTCGAGTAGCAGCTGCTGTTGCACACCAATAATTGGAGTAGGAAATTGCTTTATTCCAAACTCAAACATTGTCATTCTAAACTTCCGGCATGGCATTTATCTTTTTTAGTTTCTGGATTCTAGGTTTGTGAGTCCAGAGCTAAACTGTCAAGCTGATCTTAGTCTGTCTGTGGAAAGCAAAGGTCAACGATGAGTGGCAGGTCTCTGAAAGGGAAGACAAACAGACATGTCATACTGTATCATCAGTAGACTGAGGTTGTGGGTGGGTGGGTGGGGGGGATTGGGGGGGTGGAACCGTCACTCAGTGTTCCACGATCGGAGGTGGACAGGCCCTGCAGCCATGGTGAGTGATGTCTGTGATCGTCCCTGTAATACACAGTGTTTTTGGCCGGAGGTGAAAGGTCAAACTGTTTGACAGAGCTACAGAGGGAGAACAGTTAACGAGGGGAGCCTCGTTTTGAATTCCCCGCATGCAACCATTGTGCGCTCACTAATAGGATAACTGATCATCATTTCTGAACTTTGATACTACTCATGTTGATGTGGAAGGCTGTCTTTTACTATTTGTGATGTATTTTGCTCTGGGCAGACAACATAAAGTAAGCAGAAAAGAGTCGGTCATGACTTAGAAATCCTGTCTTTATTGAGGATGATAAGAAAAAGAAGAGAGAAAAGAAACAGCACATCTGGCATGCTTGTCACATTCAGACAAGCAGGTTCCACTTTGGTCCTCTGTCGTGTTCTGTCGATAGCTAAAAGAAACTGTACTGCAACTCTAACGCAACTTCCCAGCATTTCAGCGTCTTCCATCGACCTCTGACGCATTATGATCAAACTACAGTACCACAAAAGCCTAACTGGCACGATGAGCAATGATTATATATATATATATCAGTGGTCTTATTTCTGTCCTGTGGGCAGACCATCTTTCTGGAAATTCGAAGTAAAGAAAAGAAAAGAAAAACAATACATCCTCTAACTAGTATACACTCGAGTATTACACAACACTTCTTTGCATCTTCACTCCGCTTCAACCCACTGATATCGCCGCGCACCGTCGCCACCACCGCCACCGCCACCGCCACCCAAAACCACCATACCTCCTCCACTATCAAACAGCTCATGACAAAAAGACGGTACAGCACGGCATCACAATACTAACGTCTGCCAAGCATGATGACAGACAGACTAATGTACAAAGTATGCCTCTAGATGTTCTGGAAAAACAATAGAGTCTAGGAACGACGGAGAGATGAAACGGGATGTCTTATCGGTGGATTGTGTGTCTAGCTCCTCCATGCCTCGTCCTGGTAATGGAAATGCTGTGAAGTGTCCTATATAATCAACGGTTTAGCAACACTTTCAGTACCCAGTGGCAGTCTACGGCTGGGTAAACGTTACTGTATATGATATGCGTTGAGTAAGCCCCAGGCACCTCCAAGGTACTACGTACTAGATACTCATGTATTCATGTAGCTGCTGCGGGATTGACTGTACTTATCTATGACGAGAATACATGATGAGGACGGACTATCACATGTCAAACACTGAATGGTCATGAATGATGTCACCTGTTTATCGTTACGATGATGTCACCTGTTTCTACCTCACCTGTTAAGCGTTACCTGGTCAACACACTGTTATATACACTGTACCCTGGTACACACTCGGATGTTAGCTGTACGTTGAGATTCTCAGGCTACAGTCAACCTCAAGATGTTTATATTCAATATTCAACCCACACAGTGTAGAGTCGTGTTATTTGCGACAGTAGGTGCGCTTGTCATGTCATGTCCGATCATCTTGTATGGATAGGTATTACTTGAAAACATGGAGATTCTATAATGGAACATGGAGATTCTATAATGGAACATGGAGATTCTATAATCTGTATTTGTTGTATGGATTGTGAGGGTGAGTAATGGGAGGCATGTGAGGGAAGGTTAGCTAGAGGAGCAGGTTAACAACCCGAGCGGGGAGACAGTGTGACAGACTCTGACGTGAGACTCCAGGAGGGTCGCCGGTCGCTCTACAACCCGCTCCCGCTGCCTTCCGCGTCGTCCACCAGGACGGAGCGTTTACGCTTCATCACAGAGTTGTCGCTGCTCCTCCGGGCCTGCGGGGGCAGTGTGGCGGGCTTGGGCTGCGTGTGGCAGGGGGCGCGGTACTGAGGCAAACCGCTCTTGGTGGTGTCCAGTTCCTCTGGGTCCTCGTCCTGGGCCCTGAGGGCAGCGATCACTTCCCTGTCTGAGGGGCTGAGGGTCAGGCAGCCGCAGGGACGCCCGCCATTGCCCTCCCCCCGCTCCTCCTCATCCTCCACCGTCATGAAGGCGTCTCCCCACAGGCTCTCACACAGATCCCTGCCCTGCTGGTACATCTGTGGTAGGAACGGGGTACATGGATTCAAGGTTTAATACAATGTGCAGAAGGGAGAGATACAGCATACAGCTAAGCACACAGGATCTCTGAGCGAACAGACGGCAGTAATAACCCAGTAATAACTACAAACCTCAAGCAGTGGAAAAGTACCAGGCAACAAATCCAGTTGACCTCACTCAGCCCCCCTCTTGCTCTCTGTCTGACCATATTGGCTGCCAGGCCAACACGCACGCGCGCGCACGCGCACGCACGCGCACGCGCACGCACACAAGGTAGGAACAATGAAATCTGAAATTATTGACTGGAGGCGACATGAAATTCAAACTAAGAATATCAACAGGAAAATGTGAGCGTTATCTTTCTATGCATGTTGCATAACGTACCAGGGACTAAGGCACTCCCACTGGAATTAGAAGTATCGATAATGCAAAGCCGTGTCGTATAATGCTAGCCTCCAAAACAAACGCTCTGCCTGGTCTGAGCAAGGACACCCGGGAATGAACAAAACAAGGTCATCCCTCCTCTCCAATTCAAAAAAAGGCAACGGAAACGCGAGCTAAAGTAATGCAATTTGGATTTCTCCGACGTCTTCTATTCCAATTCACCACAGGATTAGTCAACATGTCTCCGAGAATGGTGTGGAAACCTCATTAGTGTAGCATGGCAGAAGGAGAGTCACACCATGGGCCTCATTCTCTAGGCAGTGAGTCATCATGACACTTTGTAAGAAGTGCTGCTGTTTCATCTATTCTCTCCATCTCTCCCCCCCCCCCCTCTCTCTCTCTCTCCACCCCCCCTCCCCCCCCTCTCTCTCTCTCCACCCCCCACCCTGGCTCTCTCTTTACTCTCTTATTCTTTCTCTTTCTCGTTCTCTCTCTCATCCTGTCTCGTCGGAGGGATTAGCAGTGAGTCACTCAGGACATTGTGGGGAAGCAGTGCTACAAATTATTGACTGTGTGAGAAGGGCAGAGCTGTGTGAGGACAGGGCTGTCGCTCTTCGCTGGCCCTGATACGAGCTGGCCCTGACACACACGCACGCACGCACGCACGCACGCACGCACAGACACACACACGCACGCACAGACACACACACACACACACGCACACACACACACACACACACACACACACACACACACACACACACACACACACACACAGGTCTCATCACCCTCCTCTCTCTCCTGAGGCAGACACAGTCAGCTGCCAATGCTAAATTGAGCTGAAGTGCCATCAATGGACATGATGGTGTTGTTAATCAGGACATCAGGAGAGCATCGTGTTATTGAAGAAGGGAGAGGGTGACTTTTCCGAGGGCGTGAATCGTACCACTCTGCATGTAAGCATATTAGAACTGGCCATGTATTAGAGGTCAGAGGTCTTAGCACCGTCTCCTCCGGGGGGTCGGACATGGTCAACTGCCATAAGCTGTTAAATCCTATGCTTAGTACAGTACACTAATGGACATGTATGTGGGGGGGACGATTCCTATGGTATTTCCAGTCATTTCCCCTGGTGTGACCTTCTACCACCAGCAAGACAGATATTAAAATGACCCCATAGCAGTCACAATAAAATCCAATGGTCAGTTCTGCACATTGCAGTAAGAAGAAAGGGGTCATCAGAACCAGAATTGTTTTGGACGACGTGCACTTGGTCTTGTCATCTGTGGTGCCAGTAGCCTAAGTTGACCAGTAGACCTGTGTTTGGGACTGTGGCGTGTTAGGAGGTGGAGTGTGTGAGTGTGGGTTTCCATGTTGATGTAGAGAAGGCCCTGACTGTTGATGTGGCCCAGAGTGGTGAGGGAGAGGAGCCAGCGGGGCCTGCTGATGACGAGGCAGAAAGGCAGACAGGAGGCTGGGATACGTTAAGTCGGACAATCAAGAGCCAGAGGGACAGTTTTACCAGGCAGTTTTACCCACAGTGGATCTGTTTACGTGTGTGTGTGTGTGTGTGTGTGTGTGTGTGTGTGTGTGTGTGTGTGTGTGCGTGGGGGAAGGTGTGTGTGTGTGTGTGTGTGTGTGTGTGTGTGGTTGCTTTGTATATTTGTGTGTGTTTGTCCTTGAGCTGTTTACTCTTTTATGTGTGCTGTGTGTGCAGTATGTCCAGGCATGCATGTGTACAAGTGTGTGTGTGCCTCATGTGTGTGTGAGCAGCGCTGGATATGCATGGATGAATTTGTTTGTGTGTGGGGGTGTCTTGCTTGTGCTGTGTACTGCAGCCCTGAGGCAGACTGAAGTGTTGTCAGCTCGATTAGGGAGGCCTGTGAATGGTTCTAGTTGTGTCTGATGAGGAATTCAAACGGAAAGTTCCAGAATATAACCTCCAAACCTCGTCTTGAGAGCCCCCATGCCTCCATACAGTGCCTCCATTTTCTGAAGAGGCTGAAGATTTCATTCAACGGTCATTAAAATGAGTGCCGGTAAATTGCTTGCAAACTAGGTGAGCTAGCCATGCTACCTAAATTACTTCTATCGATCTAATTTTAGGAATCGGACCTAATTTGAGTTCCAAAGTTAGTTAGCTCTGTTGCCAAGGAAACTGGTCGAACTAACAGAGAAGTATAGGCTGTACACATTTTGTTGGTGTTTGTGTTGTGTTAGAGTTGTTTTTCTTAAGTTACAATGTGACTCAATACTTTGTTTGGGTCCTTTGGAGGTCTCTGTGTAGCAGGACCTTCATTATATTTATTACAGCACCACTTTAATGGAGTGCCCCTGTTTGTTCTATTTGTGGCTCCCTGACTCGCTCCAATGATCCCTTGTCTTTCAAACAAACATACAAATGCACCCACCCACACATATACAGTACACACACATACAGTACACACACACACACACACAAACTGTCAGCTCTACTTATCATCCTCAGATCACACACAGTGTGTGTGTGTGTGTGTGTGTGTGTGTGTGTGTGTGTGTGTGTGTGTGTGCCTGCGCTAGTGTGTGCGTGTGTGTGTGTGCCTGTGCTAGTGGGTGTGTGTGTGCTAGTGTGTGTGTGTGTGTGTGTGTGTGTGTACCTGTGCTAGTGTGTGTGTGTGCTAGTGTGTGTGTGTGCTTGTGTGTGTGGGCCTGTGCTAGTGTGCGTGTGTGCCTGTGCTAGTGTGTGTGTTTGTATGTGTGTGTGTGTGTGTGTGTGTGTGTGTGTGTGTGTGTGTGTGTGTGTGTGTGTGTGTGTGTGTGTGTGTGACAGGGGGTTCAAAGTCAGTCTCAGCTGTCCCAGCCCTCGGTCACTCTGCCTCTTTTTATATCCCCCTCTGTCCACTGAAGCAGCACAGTCCCCCATCCCCTCCCCTCCCCTTCAGCTCAGCCCAGTCCCCCATCCCCTCCCCTCCCCTTCAGCTCAGCCCAGTCCCCCATCCCCTCCCCTCCCCTTCAGCTCAGCCCAGTCCCCCATCCCCTCCCCTCCCCTTCAGCTCAGCCCAGTCCAGCCCTGCACCTTTAACTCCTTACTGACCACAGACACTCCTGGCACATGACTGACTCAGCAAACCAGCCTATAACTCTCAACTTATCTAGACCTATGTTCCGCAGTCCTGGTCTTGGGGGGGGGGGGGGGGGGGGGGGGACTTGCGGGCTTTTATTCAAGCCAAGTACTAACATTCCTGATTCAAGTGGGTCTGAACAAGCCTCCACATCCTGTACAAGTCCCTACAGGCCCAGTGTTGAAGAACATCTCTAAGCTCTGAGCTCCACGGGTCTCCCTGGGCTCTCTCATGAGCAACATTGCCGGTGAATTGGACTGCAGTACTCTTCGCCTCACTCCCACTGACGTCTCTACACAGCTATACAGACATCTCAAAATAACTGAGGACGGCCTCGTTGGAATGGATGAAATGGAACGAAAGCACTGGTACCGTAGTCAGTTTCATTCCATTCCATCCATCACAGTGAGCCTGCCCTCCGATTTCTCCCTCCACCAGCCTCGACTGGACCCCCAAACTCCGTTAAAAAGAACAGCCTATACCTGCTGATAGGACACACAGCTCCCAGTGCAGTTCTGTCCTCGGGGGTCACTGGCCCAGTTGCGAGCGCATGTCATGTCCATCCTGCAAGCGTCGTACCTGGAGAAAAAAACAAAACGTCACATCGATCTCAACGACCCACAGAACATTCAACATCAGATCCCCAGTGTCTCCGAGATCAGATACACCCAGTGTCATCATCAGATACCCAGCGTCTCTAAGATCAGACCTCAGTGTCTCCAAGATCAGACCTCAGTGTCTCCAAGATCAGACCCCACCGTCTCCAAGATCAGACCTCAGCGTCTCCAAGATCAGACCCCAGTGTCTCTGAGATCAGATACACCCAGTGTCAACATCAGATACCCAGTGTCTCCAAACCATAACTGACCAATATGATTCAGGTGACACCATAACAGTGACACCAACGATGTTCAACCTGAAGCATTGTCAGACATGATTGACCATGTTTAATAACATCAGGGGTCATGCTGTGACCTCACCAGTTGCGGCAGAAGCTTTGGCAAAGCGGCACAGCCTGGATGGAGGACCGGCGGGGGTGTGGCCAGCGAGCCGCGTCCGGGGAACAGCGGTAGAAACAGGCCACGCGTTTTAGGAAGCCCTCACACCTGGAGAGAGATGGTTGGGGGGGGGGGGGTTAGAGATCCTGCGTCGTGTTCAATAGACATCTGTGGTTGTTTGTCATGGTCAACGACATGGTATGAGTCAGCTGAAGCAGTTAGGCGGGCCTTACTTTGGGCTCAGATTGCCACACTTGTCCCAGGGGATGATCTTACTGCTGGTCGTAGGAGCCACAAGGTCCTGGATGGCCATCTCTGTGCAACAGGTGTCTGGTGAGACAACAGACATGGAGACGACAGGAACTGTCAGGTGTTGAGATTGGAGCAATTGTTCACTATATTGAGATATATATATATGCCATTTAGCTGACGCTTTTATCCAAAGCGACTTACATTGCAGTGAGTGCATACATTTACTTACTATTATCTCATGGGACAGAGGATTTTGGTTACAGGGAACTGCTGGTATATTGTTTTCTCTCTTTATTGTACCTCAATAGACCTGGTAGGATTTATCAATAAAAACAGTCACTCACTCTCAGCATAGAGCGTGCACTCCTTCAGGTGTGGTTCTGGACTGGGCGTGGCCTTGTGTTTACCGTCTTGTAGACACGCCCCCTCCAAACACAAAGTATGACCAATCAACGCAGCCACCAAATATGCACAAACCAGTGGCATCGAGTTAGTCGTGATAGCCATGTCTTCAACCTGCAACTGGCATGCGGACAGTTAAAATCAGCACCTTGGACAGCAGACGGAGAGGTGGTCAGTTTAAGTGTATCAACTGTACAGTATCTTATTGAGAGAAAAGAAAAGTCATAATCGTACTATAAGAATAGCACAGAGTGAACATAGTCGATACAACACATCTGAATATTAATATATATAGGCTGAACAAGACACTATTTTTTAAATATACCTTTTATGTCAAACAGCCACTGTTTACTTAACCAACATAAATCCTTTATAACCCTGTTGATCGAACACAGTTTGTATTCAATAATGTGTCTGCTCTGCGTGGGAGCGTAGTAAAAATCAAGCCTAATTAGGGGGGCTCAGAAGGATGACATTGCCCCTGCTAATAGTCTAATCTGACCCAAGGGTAAAACTAAGTATTTACACTAACTGGAAATCCCTTGGACTTAATGTCTCAAATAGGCCATGTTTACGAGGTGAAATGACACAGAACTGAATAAAAACAGTAACATGATTGTTATATTTCTATTCTAACGTGTACTAAGAGTTTTACAGAAAGCTGTTACGATATGTTTTTTTATTGCAGTTACTTTAGACATCGCAAGACCAAAATAGAGGAAACAGAAAAAGAAAAAGAAATCATTTCACCAATAACTTAACTGAACATTCAACCAAATCCTCGATCAATTAAACTATTTTAAGAAACCCCGGCAATGCCAGCAAATACCACAAACGTTTACGATGAAATTATTTCCATTCATAATCGTCAACCATGAACTAAACTAGACAGCAAAAATAATTTAGAAATCCGTGTTTGACTGCCTCGAATATGGGAAGGCTACACAAAAACAGTGTACTGCGTATTTTAGGCTTCAATTTGTCATGTCAGATGTAGGGTGATGTCAGGTGTTACTATGTATCAACATAGGAGACTTAAATGTTCGTTTGTCTTACCTGTCAGTAAAAGAAACGTTGAATCCGCTAGCGACGTTCTCTTGTCTGTTTCAGCTTCTTTGGTGTCGTCGTCGACGGCTCAGCACTATACGCAGCTCTTCCCACGGGCTCCGCGCTTGTTATGATCTCTCCTACCCAGGGGCCGCTCGCCAATTGTTCAGTGATTTAACTGAAGGACATATCCGTCCCCTCCACCTCTCCACCCTCCTCCCGACCCCCTCCCGCCTGCCTGCCACACACACACACACACACACAAACACACACACGCGCGCGCACACGCACACGCGCGCGCACACACACGCGCACACACGCACCTACGACCCCACCACACACACAAACACTTTGAAACATTTTTTTAATTGATTTCAAAATTTGGAGAGTGTAACAAGCACCAGTTTGTGTACAATACCAGACAAAATGCAGTAAGTGGTTGGTGGATTAATCAAATTGATTGCGGCTTATGGTGTTGTTGTGTCCTTGGTTTAAGTGCATCATTCTTAGGTGCTGAGTCACACCTGTCCACTCTACACACACACATACGCACACGCACGCACGCACACGCACACACACACACACACACACACACACACACACACACACACACACACACACACACACACACACACACACAGGCACACAAACCCAGAGGTCAGGGCTTTTTCAGGAGGAGGCGGGTGGGAAGAGATGTGATACTCCTCTATGATATGCTGAGGACAGGGAACACAAGTCTCTCTGCTGACAGGCATCCACAACAAATAACCGAAATCTGCTGCTTGTAGCAAAAAAAAACCTGTTCTTTATTTCTTATTTGTCACGAAGCGTACATTTGAGTCAATGTTTTGAACCTGAATCTACCAGCTCAGTGTCGATAGAGATTTATGAACAAAATAATCTTAGGAAAAGGATAGGCGTGTCTCTCACTTGGTGAGAGCCGTCAAGAATCGAAAATATTGAAGTTCTGATCGTGCCAGCCTTCATCAGAACCATGTTCTGTCTCTGTTTTGGCTGCACTGTTGTTCTCCATGTAAACAGCAGAGACTTTGCTCAGCCTTGTGCATCTTTACTGTAATCTCACTCCCCCTCAATCCTGGGGTGCAGACTAATCCCTCCATCCCTGCCTGGCCGCCTACGACTCCCTGGGTCATCTCAAGCCCTTTTTGGCTTCATCACAGCAGATGGAAGCGTCTTGTGGCCTAGATACGGTTGCCCAAATCCAAGACCCTTAAATGATGTAAGAGATAATGACTTTAGTCAGTCTGATACGGTTGACATTGTTGGATTTGGTAATAGTGCCAGACCTTTAAACGTTGCATGACATAAGGAAGAGCACATTCATAGAAAATGAACAGATCTTTATGGAACAGTAGGCCCGTGTCAATTGAGCCTATGCCCAAAAAAAATGTAGAATGTACATTTGATGGACAATCACATTTTCTGAATGGACTCTTTAATCAGCCTATGGGCAGAACGTGGATACTGCACCTTGGCCTCGACCGGGCTCAGTTCAACCAGACAGCTTCATGCAGTAACCGGGGGTCATTCACAATGCACTTTATTTTCGGGGGTGAGGGGGCCGACAGGCAGACAGAAACAGTTTCCATATGGTGATTAGAAGGGGAATAATGATCTCCTTTGTGCTGTAAGCTATTCAGGGAACGATGAAACCGGACAAAAGAGAGGCATCACCGCTCTTTGTGTGCTGTTGTCTCCCTCCGTTGCCGGGTCGCCAGGCTCCAGGGCCTCGGCTGGCACTTGGCGTTAACCATCCTTGTCGTCTCGCTAATTGCGATACATTCCGTTTCCACCGTTGAGAGAGTCGCTGCTTTGATCCACTGACCCTTTTTGTTTTGGTCTTTGTCGACGTTTTTTCCGACTTGTAAGAGTTATGTATAGCCATAGCACCACGATAGGGTGAAACATCTAAAAGCTCCTCTGTCGCTCCTTGTTTCGGTCTCCGAATCGAGTAGAAATGTGATGAATGTGAGTGTGGCCTTGCATGGTGTTGTTAGCGGTTATGTAAGCTGAGTGAGGCCAACACAGAACCTGTCCTCTCACGCAATGGCAGCGGAAAACACACTGATTGGAATTCTAGGCCAACAAGATGTGCCTGTGGTGTCACTTCATCCAGACGGGATCTGGTGCAGATGATGACCTCTCATTGAGAGGAACACATTGATTGGTGTGGTGTACGACTGGACGTGGTGGCATTTAGTCTAAAGGGCGTATTTGCTGTATTGTAGGCTGTATATCCTCAAAGAAAGGTCAACACACCTCATGCATTGAAATGCCTTTTTGTAGATATCAAGATGTGTGGCGTGTGCGTGCACGTGTGTGTCTGTGGGCTTGTGCGTGTGTGTGTGTGTGTGTGAGTGTGAGAGAGAGAGAGAGAGAGAGAGAGAGAGAGAGGGAGAGAAAGAACAACAGCTAGATGGATTCTGATCCACCACATCAGGGAAGATGCATGTAAATACGAAAGAGGGATAATCACACAACATGTTTCTCAAAGGCAGTTTTATTACAACGATGAAAACATGGTGAGACCAACAATTTCATCCCAATCCCAGTCAGAGTTCTCCTTCTTGTGCCTCAGCCTTTGGTTTTGGATTACGTTGTGTCCTTTAAAGGAATATGCTTGACGGCAGTTGGTCTTCTTTACATTTCAAGGATCCAATATGTTTCTGTGAGATCCAGGGAAACAGTCTATTCAGTCTGTTTGTTTTTAATGTGTAGGAGTGAGACATATTTGAGCCCATCTATGGCCAGTGAGACTACAGAACATCTATAAATAATGAGAAGAATAAGAAGGTTTACATAACCTTGTGTATGTGACGTACAGTAGGATTACAGAACACGGAGAATCAATAAAAAGAGGACAATAAGAGTTGAGTACACATTGACTACAGACATTATTATTGTGTCCTTGAGACCCAACCTCAACTGAGGCACTCTCCTGGCAGAAATATGTGCAACATCACCACCCCGTGGTTGAATTACGTCATCGCAGGTTGCGTGATTCTTTTGATACCAGAATATAGCCTCATCAAACTCTGCATTATGCATAAGCCAATAAGAGCATATAAAACATGTCTACAATCCCATTGTCAATGTGGTCAAAACAAAACAAATAACATATTTATTTGAGAGTATTAAAATGTATCAATGAAATCAAATGAAAGGGCTCATAAATATCCAAGACATTTACACTCCCTAAGTGTAAAAACTATAGTTTTTTCCCCTCTGAAGCCTATTTTGACATGCATTAATTTCAAATTGTCCATACAGCCGCAACAAGTAAAAAAAAACATTGATGAAAAAGATGAAAACAGTTCCATCGGAGTGCAGGTCTGCTCAGCCCATCACTGTTAACAGGTGCTTGACCTGAGTCTCCGATCATGCCTCTTCTTACCAAGGTTCATGGCCAGCGTTGCTACGGCATATGACGACAGGATCATAATGGTACTCCCCACAAATTGTGAAGAGGAACCCCTAGGCGCTGTCTTCCATCCCCGCCTTTGGAGGTGAGCTTCTGTGGCTGCGACGGTTTGTGCAATGGGATCCATATCGACCCTCGGCAGTGGATGGAAGTGATTGTAGTGTTGGGGTTTCAGCGATGAGACCTTCCTTTCTGACGGCGTGTTCGTGGCTCATCTGTCCAGGTCTGCAGAATGCAGATGCTTCTAACCTCCTCTCCTAACGCTATAGCCATACCATAACACGCCAAATCCCCAAACAGCAGCTGCTGTAAGCCTCTCTACTGCGTCAATGGGATTGGCAATAAGTAGGCCTGCCCTGGGACATGTACTGTACAACTGGCAACACCTAAGCAACGGATAGAGAGGTCTTAACTCTGCTAGAGCTTCCCGCCTTAGAGGGCAAACACCTAACAATCAGGGCCAATAACTAATGATTCATTGAGGGATTTTCTTCTTTCTACAAGTCTACAGTATCAAGCTGCCCTCAACACATATTCATTTGTTTTCCAGGACCAAGGCCAGCGCTACAGCGGCCAACAGTGCCTGTACCTGTAAGCAGGCCGTGGCAACTGGACAATCAGGTTTAGTTACCTACAGCAGCTCTCTGGGGTCACAACCCAGTTAACTACCCACCTGCTATCTCTGTTAACAGGATTACTCTACTGTGCCTGTTACTGTGACCCTACACACCTGAAGGCATTAGAAGTGGTAACCAACCGAGAGGATTGTGTGAATTTTGTGTGAGTTTACATGAAGTCTGGTTTTCCAAGTTGCCTTTATATCTGAAAAATCGGTGAGAAGGAGAGAGCTAGAACTTTGTGGCGTTGCTCTAGGAGACAAATATATTGTCAGTTTCAATCCCATC
>NC_139663.1:17926166-17936166 GCF_951799395.1 Argentina silus
CACACACACACACACACACACTCACACACACACATGAAAATCCTTTCGTAATCTACACAGTCTGTGCGCTTTCCCAGAAATGCGCTTTAGTCAAAATCGTTGGTCTCTGTCCAAACTGTTGTTGTTTATTAAACATGTACATACAACATTATGTGTGCAGGTGTGTGTGTGTATATATGAGTGTGTATATACTTTATGTGTTTGTCTGTGTGTGTGTGTGTGTGTGTGTGTGTGTGTGTGTGTGTGTGTGTCTGTCTGTCTGTCTGTCTGTCTGTCTGTCTGTCTGTCTATGGTTTCATCATGCAGTTTAGCAGTACCAATCAGAGTAAAAGACTGGTACACACCACAGAAATGAACTCCCCCCCATCCCAGATCCTAGTAATGCATCCCAGACAGACTCATGCCCTGTCCATGGGTCTCTGGAGTTGGAGGAGCAGGGAGCAAAAATCAATACAGCCCCTACCTGCAATACAGCTTGTCTGATGACACCACCACAGGAGAGGCTGGTGGAGGTAGACATCGGAGGATGGGTTCATTGTAATGCATAGAATGGAATGAGGAATAGTATCAAACATGTGAGTTTTCTATTCCTCATTCCATTCCCTGCATTACAATGAGCCCATCCTCCGATTTCTACCCCCACCAGCCTCACCTGGTACCACCACCACAGCACAATGAAAGCCTAAGGGCTTTCCCTTACCCTAACATTAACCTCACTCCTAACCTTATGCCTAACCCTTACCCTAACATTAACCTCACTCCTAACCTTATGCCTAAACCTAACCCTAAAATCAACCTCACTCCTAACCTTATGCCTAACCCTTACCCTAACATTAACCTCACTCCTAACCTTATGCCTAACCCTAACCCTAACATTAACCTCACTCCTAACCTTATGCCTAACCCTTACCCTAAAATCAACCTCACTCCTAACCTTATGCCTAACCCTTACCCTAACATTAACCTCACTCCTAACCTTATGCCTAACCCTTACCCTAACATTAACCTCACTCCTAACCTTATGCCTAACCCTAACCCTAACATTAACCTCACTCCTAACCTTATGCCTAACCCTTACCCTAACATTAACCTCACTCCTAACCTTATGCCTAACTCTTACCCTAACATTAACCTCACTCCTAACCTTCTGCCTAACCCTTACCCTAACATTAACCTCACTCCTAACCTTATGCCTAACCCTTACCCTAACATTAACCTCACTCCTAACCTTCTGCCTAACCCTTACCCTAAAATCAACCTCACTCCTAACCTTATGCCTAAACCTTACCCTAAAATCAACCTCACTCCTAACCTTATGCCTAACCCTTACCCTAACATTAACCTCACTCCTAACCTTCTGCCTAACCCTTACCCTAACATTAACCTCACTCCTAACCGTATGCCTAACCCTAACCCTAACATTAACCTCACTCCTAACCTTCTGCCTAACTCTTACCCTAACATTAACCTCACTCCTAACCTTCTGCCTAACCCTTACCCTAACATTAACCTCACTCCTAACCTTATGCCTAAACCTTACCCTAACATTAACCTCACTCCTAAACTTCTGCCTAACTCTTACCCTAAACTAAGACTAAATAGCTAAATGATTCTCTCACAAATGTCCATAACCGACTCATTTCACTTGGCCAGCATGGCCATGCAGTGGGGGGCTGTGTGCGGTGAGGTGGATGTTGGCAGCATAGAAACAGAGCTGCAGCCATCAGCATTACGCCTGCCTGCCTGCCTGCCTGCCTGCCTGCCTGCCAGACCAGACCAGACCAGACAGCCCTGATGGGGCCATTTAATCAGGCCGATCTAAGGCTGCTTATACTGCAGCTTTCACCCATGATTTGTGCATTATGGGCACAATGTACCAATTATTCCAAGTGCCACTGTTAGTTGAAATTAAAGACTTGTGGAATTCTACGTGGCAGATGGCGATTCTAATGTACGTTCCGATTGCAACAGTACCGTATGTTGGTTTGTTTGTTGTTTGTTTGTTGTTGTTGTTGTTGTTGTTGGTGGTGGTGTTGTCGTCGGTCTTGACTACGGTCTGTATTCTCTGTGTGCAGTTCGCCTCTCTGATCTGTTGAACACATTCCTATGGAACAGTATGTTTCTCTGGTGGGTCTTGGTTGCGCTGCAGCGTGGCTCTCTGTCTCTGAGTCCGGGGCTGAGGTCATCGCTGCGTGGGTGTGTGGCTCAGACCGTATGTTCCATGAAAACAGTGTGAAAGTCCTAATCCTCGACCGCCATGCATTACGCAACCGCATTCTGCTAAAGGGCCACCCATCTGTCAATCACAGATAAATCACAGGAAATGTATGATCTGTCCAACTGTCCTAAATAGGGCAGACATAACATCTCCTCCTTTGCTTTCAGTCAGGCTGTGTCCTGTGCCACTGTTTCAGTTTGTCGCCAACATTGTGAGGATACAAACCAAGCCACCTCAACCAATAAACTCATTTTTTTTCTGACCTATCAAAAGCTTCTAGTGATATTCTTCAATAGGTTTGTCTCATAGCCTTTTGTCCTTTTCTTCTGTACATACAATGTAGCCCATAATAGGTATATTCTAATACTATATTCTCATAAAGTCTGACAACATTTAACGACAGAAATCTTGAATATGGGCCATGAATGTAAATCCTGGATCACAAAGCTGTCACTTTCAGGATTACCTTTGCATAGTGACCTGACCGAGACCGACAGGCACTGAGGACAGGAATTAAATGAGATTGAAAACATAGCATGCAGAGGTGTACTGTAATATATTATCAGGATATAATGTAATGATGGCTTCTTTGTGGCGCTGTCCATGGGTCTGAAAGACACATACACACGTCTGACATAGCAGCACTATATGATGACTATATTGTGGCGCTGTCCATGGTGCTGAGAGATAATGCCATGCGCGTACAGACACACACACACACACACACACACACACACACACACACACACATAATTAGTTATTAGCTTACTTATTTTACCTGTAGCTTAGTTATAACTCAGTATTCAGAACGGAACGCGAAGGCAACAATTTGCCTATGGCGAGAGAATGGGGGGTTGTTCTCCGTATAGATTTCAATGGCACTCATCAAACCGGCTGGCCCAGTTGCGCGTGGAGGAGGGGCGAGAGGGAATCCCGGGCGCGGAAGGGTTAGACGTTGTTGTCGCTCGTTATCAGAGGAAGTGAAGGTGGAAGGAATGAATGAAACGCGTTCTTGTGGCATTAAAACATTCTCTTAAATGTTTGAAAGGGTGAGAGGAAGGAGGACGTGTTCTTTTGCGCGTTTCCGAACTGTGCCTTTGCTGATGTTACAAAAGTGGACACGGATTCCTCAGCGAATCAGAGGCAATGTCAAAGGGACTGCGAGCTGATCTTGAGGAAGCAGGTTTGCGTGTCTCGGACGGATGCTCAAGCAGCAACGAATATAACGGCCGTATTCCGCTTGTAGATTTTTCTGTTTTTGTGCATGTCTATGAAGGTCTTACTTCATGTTTCATTTCTTACGTGTAAAGCTACACAAAGGTCTGTTGGAGGTCCCCGTGAAACAGCACTGATAAAGGACGGGCATTGAGAACAACGAGCCCTTAAACGGACATTGGCACTGTGTATTGTGAGCACTTAAAGGTATAGAAGAGGTGCCACTCAACTGGATGCCACCCAGGAACTGGTGCAGTATTGTACATCTGTAAATTATTGCGTTGATGTTGTTGGTGCACCAAGAGGAGATCTGAAAACAAGCAGAAACGGAGATGACAGTCGACTGTGAACATTGAGATCGGACGCTGAGATCGGACTAGTCTTGGGCCGTCTCGGAATAACTGAGAGAAACCTTGAATTACGTGTGAAGAAGGACATTTGAAGTGATAAAAGTGAAGACCATGTTCTGGTGGTCAGACGTTACGCGACTGCACCCCATTTGTTTGTTTTCAGGCGGGTCCTCAACGTGACACTGTACGCGCTTCGGTGCGTTTTGGCTCAAAGTGAGCGACGCGGTGCTGGCTGAGTGTGAACTGGACCGCCAGTGGATGCCGCAGAGCTGTTTGGGTCGAAACCGAATCTAGTGACGGTTCAGGGTGCTGTTTGGGGGAAATCCCCACCGGGATATCGCCTGCGCTTCATTACGCCATGGATGACTCGGGGATAATACGGCGCCGTAGGCTGCAGGTGAGATGGTTTGGGCGTACTAGGTGTTGGTTTACATTTGATTATAGTCTCTCATGTGTCAGAGCACTGTGCATTCAGTGCCCCCAGGGAACTCAAAATGGGGTTATTGGGTTTATATGCTAACATCTCAAACAACATGCAGTATAATAACAACTATATTATCCATGTATGGGATATCATTTGTATGTATTGGATATCTTTAATTTGTTCAGCTCGGAAATCTTTCATCTCACTGCATATAGATTTACTATATCACAGCAGAGGTCATATCTATATAAGCTTCATGGCTACTTCAATAAGGCAGTACAAGGTGAGGCCTCTGTCATGAAAATGTACGGCCAGTCATGCATATTGATATCACATGTTCATATTACTGGAGCCATTTGAAGCCGTAGCCTATGTGTTCATCCATTATGAAGTACCCTGGTTAACCACGGGTCACCCTTCCCCCTCGGAGCTTGATTCAGTCAAGTGAACGGAGCTGAGCGGCCAGCCGGCCGGGCCAGCCATGCAGGCGGAGCGCCGGAGGGCCTCGTTAGGGCTGGGCACTATTCTGAGGAAGAGGTGGAGGAAGAGAAAGAGGAGGAGGAGGAGGAGGAGGAGGAGGAGAGTTGACCATTACAGTTCCCATTTGTTGTGTTAGAAAGTCCTCCCCCCCCTCCATCAACGTGGCTTTCTCCCTCAACGTGGGATTCCATGAAAAATGGCTAATAGATGAGCTTCATTACTGTTAGAATCGAGAGGGGGAAGGGCAGAGAGAGGGAGGGAGAGAGAGAGAGAGTCTGAAATGAAGCGAGGATTAGGCGGAGGTGTGGATGTTCACAGGTTTCATCATCTGCTTTTAGCCTTCTGTCACTGTGATGTATGACAGGAACACTACAGGAATTAATCATCACACACTCTCATTCACCAAGTCACAGGTATAATAGGTAGGGAGGAGGGGTGTGTGTGTGTGTGTGTGTGTGTGTGTGTGTGTGTGTGTGTGTGTGTGTGTGTGTCTGTGTGTGTGTGTGTGTGTGTGTGTGTGTGTGTGTGACAGGTTTTTGTGCCTTCTCCCTGGGGTCTCATCACCACAGCCTTCACACACACTCTCACAGCCATTAGTGCCTGGTTAAACCCCCCCCGCTGTCTCCTCTTTCAGCACCATATGGTGACACACCCCACTCACGGGTCAGAGGTCACACCCATGATGCACTGCTTCAGCACGTCACATGCACGCACACGCACACGCACACGCACACACACCTACACCTACACACACACATACACACACATGGGAGAGTCATGCAGTCACTGGCTGGCTTCTACACTCAAAACACCCTGGTTCTCCAATCAGATCAGGTCATTAATTTTATATCCCACACACACACACATACACACACACACACACACACACACACACACACATGCACGCACGCACGCACACACACACACACGCACACACACATTTATCATACGCATATGAGTAACATACAGGGGATATAAAAAGAATGACCTGAAAAAGAATGATCTGATTGGAGGGTGCAGGGTGTTCTGAGTGGACCAGCCAGCCAGTGATTGCATGACTCTCCCGTCCTGATGATGTGCCTGCTTCTGCAAACATCACGTGCCTCCTCCCCAGCCCTCTCCTCCATGTGTCACACGGCTGAGGTGATGAGTAGGTCCCTGTCTCCGTTTCGGCAGCGTGACACTCCCTGATGGATCCCTTCTCGGCCCCCGGACTCCCTTTCCCACCATTGTTCGGAGCGTGTCCACAGAATGATTGGGCTGGCGTCGGCGGCGGCGGCGACCGGCGATGTTGATCTGTTCCTGCAGGCGTGGAGCCAAGCTAATACCGTTTCATTCTAGTGGGGGGGGGACATTTCTCCCTCCAGCGGCAGACAAGAGGACCTGAAGGGCATGATGTCAGACGGCCATTTATAGTCGAGCAGTTTCTCTTATCTTGTGGGGTAGCAGGGTCCGGCATCAGCAATAATCCCTCTCTCCCTGCCTGCCTGCCTGCCACTCTCTGCCCAGGCTGGCTGGCTGGCTGGCTGGCTGGCTGGCCGGAGCCTTGGCCAGCCCATCTAATTATCAGAACCTTCCTGCCAGGAAGTGGTCTGGGGGAAAATGATTAAAGTAACGCCAGTCCACCTCTAATGGACCACTTGTGGGATATTGCTAATATGCTGTTGTAGCGCAAGGGGAGGTTTCCATATTCCTAGAGCCGGTGGCTCTTTTAAAAAAAACAACAACAACTTTGCATAACAAGTGAGAATATCATGATTCCCATGCCACACACGTCATACATTCATATTTCGTTCACAATTGGTACAGGCATTGAACGTGTGAAAGCCCTTGAGGCGCCACCAGCTTGTTTCTCTGTAGTGCTTATCATTAGAATGTTCCGCCTTGGGTTGAATGCCTGCATGAGGTACTAGGAAGGACAGTGAGTCACAATAGGCCGTCTCAACATCACCCCCCCCCTACTACCCCCCACCCCCCACCCCCGGGGCTACGATCACGTGTGTGTGTGTGTGTGTGTGTGTGTGTGTGTGTGTGTGTGTGTGTACTCATTGCTCAGAGAGGAGCATGACCTGGGTATGTAACGATGCCAAGGTGAACCAGCCTTGACTGAACTGGGGCATGAGCGCGGACGCTTTGACACTAAAAGCCACGCAATGCATATTTAATCACCAGGAGCATATAACGAACGACATCTCCTCAGAGCAATCACAGCGCCTGCCACGGCAATCACAGGACAATGGAAAGACAATCAGGGAATGTGAATACCGTTCAATTCAATTCAATTCAATTCAATTCAATTCAATTCAATTCAATTCAATTCAATTCAATTCAATTCAATTCAATTCAATTCAATTCAATTCAATTCAACTCAATTCAATTCAATTCAATTCAATTCAATTCAATTCAATTCAAGTTGGAGTAGTCATCGGCGTGTGTCATACAGTGCGTGTGGAACACATCTCGTGGCTGCGACTCAACAGGGATTAGTCAGACGTGGATGTGGGCCCACTCCTCAGCTCCGCCCACTGTCCGAGAGCACAGAGCCAAACCTTGTGGAAAGGAGCAGTCGTCCTCGTCAGAAAAGGGAGTAAATACGTATAGCGCGTAACTGTGGCGCTTTTCCTCCCAGAAAAAGGGGAACTGAATTACTGGTGGTGTGAGATGAAGGAGGAGGATTCATGCCCTTATGGACGTGTCACAGGAGCTGGTGGATGAAAAAAAGGAACAGGAACAGCTAGAGAAATGTGGTGATGTCAGCAGCCCCGATTGGTGCTTTGTGCCATCACAAGGGCTCTTTAATTCCGCTGACGAAGACCATGGTCGGAATAGGTCACTGGAAGCTGAAGTTAAGTCCTTCCTGGAGGAAGTGAGTCACAATGGCTGATGGAGGAGCAGGATGATGTGTCACTCCCAGCACAATGAACACCACTGAGGAAGTCCACACGCACACACACACACACACACACACACACCCAACTACACACACACACACACACACACACACGTACGCATACACACACACACACACACGTACGCATACACCCAACCACACACACGCACACATGTACGCATACACAAACACACACACACACACACACACACACACACACGTATGCATAAATACACATACACACATCACACACATGCACACCACACACACACACACACACACACAATACACGCAAACACACACACACACACACACACACACACACACACACACACACACACACAATACACACACACACACATACATAAATACACACACACACATACACTGGTGCAACTGAAACAGCCAAGACAAATATTTCCAAGTAAAAATAGGTCTTTATTGTTAATATTCCTTCATCAGAGACAGAGAAGTGTGGCCACACAGAGAGTAATATGCAAGAGCAAAGCAAAAGGGGTAATCCCCAAAACTATAGACATTTCCTTGGAGCATGATACGATGTATATGAACCAATAAGACATATGTATATGTATATATGTGTATCATATGTAAGATCAACCAATTAGGGAGTGTGTGATCAGTGCATGGTACAAACATGGGTCTTAGGTTGACATGTTGCAGTTTGCATCTGACATTGTTGTCAGGGCCCCGTCACAGGATCCGGGTTTTCCCTGTGTGTCTGAAGAACTGAAACCGGCACTGAACCGCAAGCAAGCACACACACATGCAAGCATCTTTGTCCTAGTACATAATGTTCCCTTCATTTAGCACATGCAATATATATATTCCATACATTTCGCAGTTTCACAATATTCTGATTCATCAACACACACACACACACACAATACACACATAATACACACACACCACACATAAACGTTAGCTCAAAGTGAATTTAATAATTGTATTGTCCTCACATCACTGCCAGCACAATGAACAGCAGGTTCACTGATGAAGTCCAGGTTCAGAAGGGAAATGAGTTCCTCTCAGATGCCTTGACGAAGTGAAAGGTTGAAATATGGCTTCAACAATGAACATTATAAACTAGAGCAATTTGGCGACTGACCTCTCCCTATTCTTATTCTTTAATGAGATCGGAAAGGTGTTGGAAATGTCTGGTGAATAATGAATGCTGTCGATACACACGTACCAAGCAGACTGAACAGTGAGTCCACTGCAGTCCATTCTTTCAATGTAATCCCATCACAGAGGACTGGACACCGGTACTGGAGGAGTTAATATCCGCCTCATCTCTTCGTCCTTTTGAACGTCCACACTTTCCTGAATCTTTGTAGTCTTTTGAACAGATTTCCTTTGTGGCGCTAGGCTCATCGGACCTTCTACTGGCTCCTGTCAGGCTGACGTCTGGAGCTTCTCCCTGGAAGGCCTTTGTCCGTGGTGCTGGGTCCTCTCTCTCAGACGACAGACGCAGACAGCCGACTCTTTCATGCAACCCAGTCGTTGACTTTATCGTCTAGACATGTCCAAAGGTGAAAGAATCCTGCAGAGGGCATCAGACAGCCAACACACATTCATGTCCTTTGGTTCAATGCACAGCTCCATGCTGGCCTGTTCCTGTGACATGCATCCCTCTTACCTTTTTGACTGGTTTCATGTTGTTCCCAATCTCTTTTCTGCTCTTTGTGTTCTACCATAATAACCAGTCATCACAGACCGAGTCTCTTTCAAAGAGTCTAAAGCTGAATGAAATGTCACCTTTCGCAATTCTGTGTACATTCCGTGTTTTCAGTGCAAGGCAATTAACCTGTAAGTGCAGTCTAAAGGACTATATTATATTTTAATGACATTATTATTGTAATGATATACTCTAATGTTATAGATAGAGTATATAGAGTACTGATAGAGTATATAGAGTACTGTTTGGTATGGTATCTGGTAGAAGGCCAGGACTACATGTTCGATTATCCCTTCCCCCATCATTACACCCTCTGTTGGGTCTTCACGCCTTTACTTGTAAGTCATTTTCTCCAGAGCTCTGGCAGCTCAGGGTCAATTAGCCTGATCAATGGAGGACGGGTGAGGAGGGATCAATAGGTTGAATATTGGGTCGTCCTTGTAAAGAGGGATTTGTGTCTGTTAAAACATAAACCCTGGGGAAGGGCTTGGTTGGACAACTATCAATAGCCTGTGGTGTTGGGTTAGTGGGAGGGAAGGGGAGTGGGAGTGGGGCTAGTGTTAGAATGGGAGTGGGAGTGGGGCTAGTGTTAGAATGGGAGTGGGAGTGGGGCTAGTGTTAGAAGGGGAGTGGGAGTGGGGCTAGTGTTAGAATGGGAGTGGGAGTGGGGCTAGTGTTAGAAGGGGAGTGGGAGTGGGGCTAGTGTTAGAAGGGGAGTGGGAGTGGG
>NC_139663.1:17944868-17947368 GCF_951799395.1 Argentina silus
CGGCGTGTGTGTGTGTTTTTGAGAGAAAGCAATAAGGACTTGTTTGAGAGCAGGTCTGGCACCCAGGGAGAATACTGACACCTCGGTCACGGGTTTCTCTCAGTGTCACTGGGTGAGTCAGCGCTGAGAGAGGCTTGGAAGAGCGCTGACAGTCGCTGCCAGGTCAAATCAAATCAAACTGAATAAATTTGTATCGGCCCTTTTACAATACAATACCATTGATTTACAATACCAATACAATACCATTGATTTACAATACCAATACAATACCATTGATTTACAATACCAATACAATACCATTTGACTTGATTTGGCAGTGAAAAATCAAAACAACAGAAAGAACCAATACAGTAAAAACAAAAAAAAACGAACCGTAGATCCCCGAAAAGCAAGCCACAGAAAAACTCCCCAGTGGGGAGAAAAAAAGTGGAGACAGTGGCAAAGAAAAACTCCCCGGACTAGTAGGAAAAAACCTTGAGAGGAAGCAGGCTTCAGGGGGGGACCGTTCCTCCTCTGGCTGGTGAGGCGCTGGCTAAACTAGACAGAACACTGACTGAGGAGATGAGTTTTGAGCCTAGACGTGAACATTGAAACGGAATCAGATTCCCTAACTTGTATTGGAAGAGCATTTCAGAGCATTTCAGAGCATTTCAGAGCATTTCAGACGCTCAGTAGGAAAACACTCTGCTCCCTGCCGTAATCTTAAAATATTCCAGGAATGACTAATCTCTTTGTATCTTGTGATCGTAGGGCTTGTGCAGGGTTGTACAGCTGAAGGATGTCGGTGAGATACGAGGGAGCGAGTCCATGTAATGCTTTATAGGTTAATAATAGAATTTTTTTAAATCTGCTTATGCTTTAATCGGAAGCCAGTGTAAGGAAGCAATTACCGGAGTGATGTGTGTGTGTGTGTGTGTGTGTGTATATCTGCGTTTCCGTCTGTCTCTCTGTCTGTCTGTCTCTGTTCCTGTCTCTGAAGGTGTGCGAATGTGAAGGTGTGCTATACTGTGTGTGTGTGTGTGTGTGTGTGTGTGTGTGTGTGTGTGTGTGTGTGTCCCTGTGTGTGTGTGTGTGTGTGTGTGTGTGTGTCTGTCTGTCTGTCTGTCTGTCTGTCTGTCTGGAGTTGTGTGTGTATGTGTGTGTGTGTGTGTGTGTGTGTGTGTGTGTGTGTGTGTGTGTGTGTTAGTTGCCACCATCATCGTCCCTACCTACCTGCCTCCAGCCAGAGGCGTGGAGGACTGGAGACAGGGGGCGTGTTCTGTCCTGTCCTCTCTGTCTTCCTCATTTGTCAGATCCAGCTACCTGTCTGTCACTGAGGGCCGACACAAGCCCTTAGAACACACAGTGGTGGGGGAGACCCAGGGAGGATGTGTGATGAGTCTGTGGCTCCAGGGTTTGTTTTAATAGGTCCACAAAAGTTGTTTACTGACATTGGTGTTTTGTTCATGTTGTTGTTGTTGTTGTTGTCGCTGTTGTTGTTTTCTCTGCAGGGCGGACGGTCGACGATGGTCCCTGGCCTCTCTGCCCTCCTCTGGATATGGCACCAACACACCCAGCTCAACGGTACGGTGTACCTGTGCTTTTACCTTGGTCTTACTGTCTCACCTCGAGTGGCTAAATGTAGATCTCCGTAACCCGCAAAAGTATTTTCCAGAATTTTCCAGTGACTCCTTTTCTCTCTCAAGGTCTTTCTTCCACTTTCTCTTCCTCCTCCTTTCACTGTGACTCAGAATCTTTCACCTTCCTTGTCTCACTTTTTCTTTCTCACACGCCGCAAACTTCACTTTCTCTGTCTGGCTGTGCCTCAGGGTCTGTCTTCTAACACCTTTTACTTTCTCTCTGTCATTCACTGACACACACACACACACACACACACACACACACACACACACACACACACACACACACACACACACACACGCTCACACACGCTCACACACACACACGCTCACACACGCACACGCACACAGACACACACACACGCGCGCGCACACACAGACACACACACACACACACACACACACACACACACACACACGCTCACACACGCTCACACACACACACGCACACACACACGCACACAGACACACACACACGCGCGCGCACACACAGACACACACACACACACACACACGCATGCACGCACGCACACACACACACACACACACACACACACACACACACACACACACACACACACACACACACACACACACCTCAACTCTCCCAATTTCCTTTATCTTTCATTCTCCTCCCTCTGGTCTCCCCCTCTCTCAGTGTGTTGTTTCTCTCCGTATTACGTAACAACCAACATCAAAGGCCTGGCTCCTGCTCTCCCGTCTGGCCAGGGAGAGAGGGAGGAACAGAGGAGGGGAGACAGATAAGTGCCAGACCGGTGCGATGAGAGGAAGAGAAAGAGGAGATGAGAGGGAGGGAGGGAGGGAGGGAGGGAGGGAGGGAGGGAGGGAGGGCGGGAGGGAGGGAGAGAGAGAATGAGAGT
>NC_139663.1:17954868-17997368 GCF_951799395.1 Argentina silus
CAAATGTGATTATTTTGGAGATACAAGCCTTGCCAGTGAAGTGTTGACACTTCCAGACTGAATCATAACTCTCTGTTTTGGTGCGCTTTGATGGTTTGATGATTTTCATATGAATAAACACTGTGTCATTGTCTGCCTGGCTTTTTCAACGTGTGAAGAAATGAAACGATCAACATCTAACGCAAGCGAGGAGCCAATATGCCTTCGTTCATATTGTCAACTCTCTTTCTGGCATGGTTCTTTCTTTTTTTTTTGTCCTTTGGATGCTTCTGCTTTCAATTAAATTACTAATCATTACTTGGCAAGGTTTCTCCGCAGCCAAAAATCTGTTTGTATTTGATGAATATACCCATCTGCACATGAAAAACCAATACCACAGCTTTCATGTCTCATCCTGGCATTCTAGCATTGATCCTCTCAGCTCAGCAGAAACGTGCTGGCCACACGTGCCTCCCACTCACTTTTTGAAAACAAATACAAAAAGCAACAAGCAGGTTATTCTCCTTCACTCTTTTTTTTTGGGGGGGGAGGGGGGGTGGACCAGATATCTGATTTAAGAGAGACAAACATCAACAGAATATGTGGTCTGGTCTTTCTGAATTAGAATTAGACAATTAGAACAGAGCTTTCCATGAAAACACACCACAACAGAGGTGATGCATACAAGAAACCAAACACAACATGGCCTCCGCTTCCCACCAAAGGTGTGTTTTGTCCCCCTTTCCTGTCAGGTGTGTGGCACGCCAGAGTACATCGCCCCGGAGGTGATCCTGACACAAGGCTATGGGAAGCCGGTGGACTGGTGGGCCATGGGCATCATCCTCTATGAGTTCCTGGTGGGCTGTGTGCCCTTCTTTGGAGATACGCCCGAGGAGCTGTTTGGACAGGTCATCACAGGTGAGGGGTCAGGGGTCAGGGGGTCAGGGAGGGTGACTTAGTTGGTCCATATCTAGCACCCAGGTTTTCTTTTAGACTGTTGAACCTTCCTCTCTCTTTCTCTGGCTGTAGGTCCTGGACTCTCCCTCTCACTGTCAGCCTCTCGTTTTTCTCACCTGTTTTTCTCACGCTCACTTTTCCATATGTTCTAATGAATCCCCCGCCCCCCCCCTCTCTCTCCCCCCCCCCCCACTCTCTCCCTCCCTTTCCCTATCTCCCTCTCTCTCTCTCTCCTTCCCCCATCCTCCCTCTCCCTCTCTCTCTCTCTCTCTCTCTCTCTCTCCCTCCCTCCCCCATCCTCTCTCACCCTCCCTCTCTCTCTCTTCCCCCATCCCTCCCTCTCTCCTTCTCCCTCCCCCTCTCCCTCTCTCTCCCCCTCCCCGTCCCCCCCTCTCTCTCTCTCATAGATGACATCGTCTGGCCGGAGGGTGACGAGGCTCTCCCTGCTGATGCTCAGCACCTCATCTCTGCTCTCCTGCAAACCAACCCTCTGGTCCGGCTGGGCACAGGTCAGTGAGTTAGTGAGCACACAACACGCTCACCACAACAAATGCTCCATAAAACATGGCAGACAACACTCTCCGATTGATCGAACTGAACTATTCACTTGGAGGTATGGATTCACTCCAGTGTGTACGTCCCGTCTCTCTCCCTCCCTGTCTCTGTCTCTGTCCCCCCCCCCCTCCCCCAGGCGGTGCCTTTGAGGTGAAGCAGCACTCGTTCTTCACCGAACTGGACTGGAACAGCCTGCTGAGACAGAAGGCTGAGTTCATCCCCAACCTGGAGTCGGAGGAGGACACCAGCTACTTTGACAGTGAGTGTGCCACTGCCACTGCAGTCAATCATGCTGGAAGTAGCCATTAGAAGATGTTGATGAATTGTGGCCATGAAGGGATGCACATGGTCAGCAACAATACTCAAATAGGCTGTGGCATTCGAGCGATGATTGATTGGTATTAACAGGCCCAAAGTGTGCCAAGAAAACATTCCCCACACCATTACACCACCTCCACCATGAGAAGGTGTACAGGCGTTCCTAATAAACTGCTCAGGGAGTGTATATACACTTGAATGTATGGAATCAGCATGTAGGGGAGAACTGTCTGTGTCTGCAGCTTTCAGGTGCTTGTTAGTGCTGTCTGTCTGTTTATGTTTGCATGAGTGAAACGGTGTGTGTGTGTGTGTGTGTGTGTGTGTGTGTGTGTGTGCGTGTGCGTGTGCGTCTGTGCGCCTGTGCGCGTGTGCGTGTGTGTGTGTGTGTGTGTGCGTCTGTGTGTGTGTGCGTCTGTGTGTGTGTGTGTGTGTGTGTGTGTGTGTGTGCGTGTGTGTGCATCTGTGTGTGTGTGTGTGTGTGTGTGTGTGTGTGTGTGTGTGTGTGTATGCATTACTGCCCTTGTTCTCAGTGTGCCACTCAGTTCCCGTCCCTGTCCTTTCTCATTATAATGTGTTAATAACCCCCTGCCCCCTCCCCCGCCAGCCCGCTCCGAGCGCTACCAGCACGTCCACTCCTACGACGAGGACGACACCAACGATGACGAGCCCGTAGAGATCCGACGCTTCTCCTCCTGCTCTCCTCGCTTCAGCAAGGTCAGCCTCCACGCCTCGGTGACGGGGGAACACCTGTCAAAAACCACTGGGGTCTCATTCTCACACTCGGTCTTTCTCTCTGTCTCCCTCTCTTTCTTTCTCCTGGCTGAGCTTGTTGTCCTTCATTAGGCTCATTTGACTTGCGGTGTCTCTCCTACGGTCGTGTGTCTCTGCGGGAACTGCGTCGTGTTCATGTTCAAATTTTTGTGAAAAAAAAAATCCATTTTCTTTTTTATTTCTGTTCGGCTTGGCTTCCATGGTTTAGGACAAACACAACATAGCACATATCACACAGCAAATGCAACAAAAGAACATAACAATATTCAAAACGTCGATTTTCAAATGCACAAACACACACGTTGATAGAATGCCCAGTCCATCCAATGCCATGTCTCATCAAACACTCCAGTTGTAAAGGTATACTGCCTGCTGGCAATAGTCTGAACCAAAACCCACCGGTAAACCTCATAATCCTTACACACACACACACACACACACAAACGCACAATCTGTTACATGAGTCAACTGTCTTTGTGTGATCATCACACAGGGTAGCTCATAAGGTGAGCTATGAAATGGAGGCTCTATCTCTCTGTGAGAGCTGACAGGATGCCGTCCGTCTCTCCTCGCCCCCCCCCCCCCCCCCCCCCCCCAGGTGTACAGCAGCATGGAACATCTGTCCCAGCTGGAGCACAAGCCTCCGACCGTCACCCGGCGGGAGCACAAGGGCCCCAGGGAGGACCGGGTGGCCAAGAGGGAGAGCCTGGGCAGCCTCACCCTGCGGGACAAGACCTGGAGGACCGGGTCACCAGAGATGTGAGTCTGGACTGGAGACACTGGGCTCACTGACTAGAAACTCCTGCCTTCATGGTCACTGGATGGAGTGACCTTGAGCATCTGCAGTACTTAGTTATTGTTGTAGAAGAGGGACCCCAAACTCTCCAACTGCTGGAAGAATTCCGGAACACTCACCACCTTGAGTGCCAAGTGTTTTATGTGGGATTTACCTAGCAACAATACTTTGTTTGGCTACATAGTGAAGCATCATAATTTATGCATTTTTTGTGAATAAAGTCACCCTTGACACTCCAGAATGTTGACAATTTGGGCGACTTTACTCATCCTTGGCACTACACGAGTTAAGTGGATCACTGAAGAATAAAAATGAGTTGAAAGGATCGCCACTGTTTGGATGACTCTATTGAAGTGTAGATAGACTGTCAGTAGTAGAAAATACATGTTACATGTTTACATGTTTTACATTTTACAAACACTCTAATATCATGTGCTGTGGTGTCCAGGAAGCGCCTGTCGTGCTCCGAGTCGTCCTTCACTGAGAGTGACTCCAGCCCTCCCTCTGGAGCCCGCCGCCGATTCTCTGCCCTCATGGACACGCACCGCTTCGCCTCCCCGCTAGAGGGCGACCCTGAGCTGGCCGTCCCCACCAGGCAGCCACCGGTGAAGGCCAGGGGGGTGTCGCTGGAGGGGGCCATGGGGATGACCTCCACCCAGGGGGACCTGAGGACCACCCCGAAGGAAGGCAATGGCTTCACTGCTGGAGGTGAGGTCACTGGGTAGAGGAAAGGCCAAGATGGTGAGAGAGAGACAGAGTCATGTCATATCTTGCATGTGAATCACGCATAGATGTCAATGTGACATTTGGGCTGACGGATGAGTAATGCGCTTGTGTGTTAAGCCCTGAGTGACGGAGAAAGGGCGTAACCAAAGAGGACGATAGAAAGAAAATGAATAACTCAAAAAAACATTCAGTCATGCAGTGATGTGATCTTAGTGAAATACGTTTTGACGTTTTAACATTCTGGATCATCAATTCACTGCTTTATAGCCCAGACCTTTATAGCCCAGAACTATACAGATATGGCTGAGAGCTCTGACCTAACCTACTGTTGTTCCTATAACCTTATATCAATATATATAACAATATACTGTATGTGACATGATAGTAGCTGAGCCTTCATCTTGCTCCTCTGTCTCAGACAAAGTGTTGAGGCCAGCAGAGGCACCAGTGGGAGCCGCCCCGGTCCCCAGCAGTGCTGCTGCTGCTGCTGCTGCGGCTGCAGGGGCCACAGAGCCCCAGGGGCCCCGGGCCACCAACGACCTGGTCCTCAGGAGGGTCCGCCACCACCAGCCTGACTCCAGACCCGGAACCAAGGTCATCAAGTCAGCCTCAGCCACCGCGCTGTCTGTCATCATCCCTGCAGGTGAGGCGCTACAGGACGGAAGAGAGACTTGTGTCTGTCCGTCACATACAACGACATCATCCATTTCTCAATGCAAAATTGTGCTGTTTTGTGCTTTAGTGCGTTTCTTATTCATGGGCTGTGAATGTACTGCTTTGACCTTCATTTGACTTATTTAGACTCTGTAGAGCTGCATACAGTATAATGACTTTCTCGGACTCTATACTTTTTGTATAGTTATTATTATGATCATTTTTTCATTTTTTTTTCTCTCTCTCTCTCTCTCTCTCTCTCTCTCTCTCCCCCCCCCCCCCCCCCCCCCCACCCCAGTGGAGCAACACGGTACGTCTCCCCTGGCCAGCCCCATGTCTCCTCGCTCCATCTCCTCCAACCCCTCGTCCCGTGACTCGTCCCCCAGCCGAGACTACTCTCCCACGGTCAGCGTGGTGCGGTCCCCCATCACCATCCACCGCTCAGGGAAGAAGTACGGCTTCACCCTCCGAGCCATCAGGGTCTACATGGGAGACAGCGACATCTACAGCGTACACCACATGGTCTGGGTGAGAAAGCAGTGTTTACGTATCGACTGAGCAGGGTGTGTATCGACGGCTCTCTTGTAAGAGTGTTTGCGCGTCCGACATGTTTCCCGTCATTTCAGCTGTTTTCCTGCGGTTTATTGGCAGAACAATTCTGATTCTCTTATCAGAACACAGTGTGAGCGGAAGACGGCAGTTTGACCAAAGCTGTTTGATTGACGTTGATGTTCTTCCAATCACAGCATGTGGAGGATGGAGGCCCTGCCCAGGAGGCGGGACTCTGCGCTGGTGACCTCATCACTCATGTGAACGGGGAGTCGGTCCATGGTCTGGTGCACACAGAGGTGGTGGAACTCATCCTCAAGGTGAGAGGAAGTGGAGAGAGGGAATACAGAAGAGAAAAGGACAGAAAAAAAAGGTATCGTAATAATAATAATCGTGGTAAACGGAATAAAAGTGAAAAGCTAACATTTGTTTGTCCGTTCTTGTTTCTACAGAGTGGGAACAAAGTGACAGTGACCACCACTCCCTTTGAAAACACGTCCATCAAGATTGGCCCGGCCCGCAAGTCAAGCTATAAGTCTAAGATGGCACGGCGCAACAAGAAGACGTCGGCCAAGGAGGGACAAGAAAGGTACAAGTGCTTTTCTGACCAACACCGCATTGTATGACCAGCTAGACCCTATGATTTCTCTACACATAGGTGTTGGAGACTCACTTTGGTTTTCTATCTCTCTTTCTCTCTCTCTCTCTCTCTCTTTCTCTCTCTCTCCCGCGATACCATCCCATCTCCTCTCTGTCCGTTCTCCGTTTCTCTCTCTTCCAGTAAGAAGCGCAGCTCCTTGTTCAGGAAGATCACTAAGCAGTCCAACCTCCTCCACACCAGCCGGAGCCTGTCCTCTCTGAACCGCTCCCTGTCGTCAGGAGACAGTCTCCCAGGCTCCCCCACCCACAGCCTCTCCGCCCGCTCCCCCACCCAGAGCTACCGCTCCACCCCCGAGTCCACCTACCCAGGTCAGTCTGGAGGGTCCTACCCAGGTCAGTCTGGAGGGTCCTACCCAGGTTAGTCTGGAGGGTCCAGACTAGGCAGTAGTCTACTAGCCCTCATCCTACATGAATACACCCTAACATCATCTTACTTTAAATCTGCACACACTCAACACGATGGCTCTTGCACCTTCAATGTCTTGCAGTGATCGGCTTAAGCACTACTACATCAACATCATCAACAGTGTGTTTGATGTACAGTCGTATGTAAATACAGATATGAGGTGAAGTGTGATTGACGTGTGTGTCCTCTCCCCCAGGCAACTCATCTCAGAGCAGCTCCCCGGCCTCCAGCACCCCCAACTCCCCCGCAGCCTCCCAGCACATGAGGCCCAGCTCCCTGCACGGCCTCTCCCCCAAGCTCCACCGCCAGTACCGCTCGGCCCGCTGCAAGTCCGCCGGCAACATCCCCCTGTCCCCCCTGGCCCACACCCCCTCCCCCACCACTGCCTCCCCCCCGCCCCTGTCAGGCCACACCGTGGGGAGCTCCAACACCACGCAGACCTTCCCCGCCAAGCTCCACTCCTCTCCTCCGGTGGCGCGCCCCCGCCCCAAGAGCGCCGAGCCCCCGCGCTCCCCACTGCTCCAGCGCGTGCAGTCGGCCGAGAAGCTGGGCGCGCCCCTCCTGCCCTCCTCCTCTTCCTCCTCGTCCTCCTCGTCCTCCTCGCCCCTCGCGGGCGGGGTGTCGATGCGGAAGCACAGCCTGGAGGTGACTCACGGGGACTACAGGAGGGAGTCCTTCCACTGTGAGCACAGCCTGCAGAGCCTGCTGGAGATGGAGGGGGAGAACATGCCAGCTCCCCCCTCTCCCTCGTCCTCCTCCTCCCCCTCTCCCCCCACCACCAGCGAGATGGGGGTCCTGAAGCCTGTGAGGAGGCTGGGGAGGCAGGAGTCGCCCCTGAGCAGAGACACTCTGTTCACCGGGAGGGAGAGAGCCGCCCCGACCGCCGAGTCTGAGACCCACGCTGACAGCGCGTCTGCTAGAGAGTTGAAGAGCAGTGCTAGTGAGACAGTGAGGCATACATTGCCTCCTCGTGAGGCTCCGAAGAGCAAACCAGCTGTAGGGGAGGCCCAATCTACTCCTAGCCCTGCTACGACTCCCTCCATTCCAGGAACCAAGTCCAGTCCTGCAGGGAAACCTCCACATTTGAGTGCACCAGGCTTTGACGTCGCGTTTAAACCCACTGAGAGGGCCCTAGTCTTGGGTACATCGCCGCAGGGTCTGCTGCCCCAGGACCGGAAGCACCAGAGTGTCCAGACGGACACCACCATCTCAGCAGCCAAAAGCCAGGAGAGGAGCGAGGAGAAGGGGAAAGGGAGTGGAGCCCAAGACACAGTCACTCCACAGAGGGCGGCAGCCACAGAGGTGACCAAGGCAAGTAAAGGGACAGAGATGGGGGTGGGCACCGTGAAGGGAGGGGTGGGTGGCAGTGAAAAGGCGTCTGATACCAGGGTTAAAGGACCTGCACCTCCAATCCCAACGCATGCTCCAGCCCCATCGATAGCCACAGGCCAAGGCCCAGGTCCAGCCACAACCAAACCCAGACCAGAGAAGGTGTCAGCCCCATCGAGCAGATACCGAGGGGCCAGAGAGGAGAAGACCTACCTAGAGATGGTGGAGGAGAACCCCATGTCCCCGTCCTCCACCGCCGTCTCCCCCTGCTCTATCAAGTCCCGCCCCGTCTCCCCCTGCGACAAGGCCAGCTTCGTGACCCATCTCACCAGCGTGGCCAAAACCGTGCTGGGGCCTATGAAAATGGGATCCCAGGAGGGGGCCAAGGGGAAAGACAGCCCCAAGGCAAGTGAGGAGAAGCGGGGGAGCTCTGCAGGAAAGTCTGAGGTTTCGTCCGGAGGTATTCGACGGGGGGCCCAGGCGACGGCATCAAGCCCTGCCGGCTCAGCTCAGCCCGACAAGGCAAACGTGCGGAGCTCCACCAAGCACCACTCGTGAGCTGGGAGCGAGGGAGCAAGGTCGGAATCTCCCAAAGCAACATGGCACCATATCAGGCACTGGCTGGACACCCCCCCCCCCCAAAAAAAACTAATAAATAAAGGGAAAACATTTAAAATGCCTAGAAAAAAAAACACCAAATAGATACAGACATGTAGATAAAACAAGAAGATGTGTGGAGGAAAATTGCTTCAACTACTGTTCTCAAATATGTGTATAAGGTGTGTTATATGTATGTACCGTGCACCACTATACAGGTATGTGTATATAGTAGAAGCGTGTGTCCTTTAATGCATGTTCCACATTGTACATGAGAGATGAAAGAGAATATTTAAGGAGAAGAGGGGAAAAAAAAAAAAAAAAAATCATTAAAACAGACCTTATGGTAGTGAACACTGTGAACATCATGTCAGCCACACCCATAACACCTCTCTAATGTAAACAGCATGTCAACATGTCCACAGGCACCGTTCTGTCATGTTCCCATCAACAGTACATACAGTCTATGGGCATTACGCATTGATGTCATCTCCGGTGCCATCTTTTAATTCAGCTGAAATAGATGAAACAACATGTTCTCTCTCTCTCTCTCTCTCTCTCTCTCTCTCTCTCTCTCTCTCTCTCTCTCTCTCTCTCTCTCTCTCTCTTGTCAAATAGTAACTCTGAAAAGGTCGGGGCAAGAATCGCTGCATGAGTGTAACATAAAGGGAGAAAAAAAAACACCACCGCAGCGAATTGAGTCTGCTGTCTTTAATGATCCATGCTGATTAAGGACTAAGATTTAGACCTGCTTTGCTGTATGTGATAACTGTGACTGACTGGAATTGTAATCCATGCGAGGAGAACTTAAAGAATCTGTTATGATGTGTTTTAAGGGCTGGATTGGGGTGGACGATATGAACTTGCACAGGGACACTATGCAATGTGCTTTTCATGCCATTTCCTGTGTGTCCCACATTGAATACGTTTACAATGCCCCCGTGACTGGATGTTAGTAGGGAGGGAAAAGGTTTGCAATAAGACAAGCAAGCAGATATATTGTTCGATGAAGTGTCTCCATTAACCCATGTGAATTGTGAAATTCTTTGAGGTTCTTAAATGAATACAGTGCTAGTGAATTGAACTGTCAAGGAGGAGGCACTTTAATGTCTCAGCGTGTGTGTGTGTGTGTGTGTGTGTGTGTGTGTGTGTGTGTGTGTGTGTGTGTGTGTGTGTGTGTGTGTGTGTGTGTGTGTTCATGTGTAAGTGTGGTCAAATGAGAAGGTAGACGTAATGGAAGTATTGAGTGAACAGTGTGAGACTTTATACTCTGGCGAAGTAGGCTAGAACTCTCTCTCCCTCTTCAATGTATGCAAACGTAGCAGTGTATAATGTCATGTGTGAAGAAAAGTGCCAGTGTTTTAATTTAGGGATAAGGTGTTGTTTACGGTGATGTGTAGCCTAATCATATGCAAGTCCTATGTAGAATTCCCAGGCAGATCTGAGTGAACTCTTATTAGTGACAGAACTGAACATTTCCATGCCCAGACCGGTGTTAGACTGCCACCTTGTGGTCACCACCAGAGCCTCCTGAAAATGGATGGGATCAAATGGCCATGTGTAATTAGTTCACCAACGAAGCCAGGATTTCATCAGAGCCCAGATATTACTTGCATATCTTAGATTTTTGATATTGGTATGGACCTCTACTCCATTTTTGTTCAGGAATTCATTTGAATTTCATCTGCGCTGAGCCGAGATAGGTTTCTTACTAATCTTGATTGAATGAGACGACCATGCTCAGTTTGTTTGTGTTTGTTTCTTTCTCACAAATGCTGTGTATATTAAGACCAACCGAGAAGGATGAATTTATGATGCTGAATACTGTAGCTGTGGCAGAAAAAGTGTATGTAAAATGTAGTAGTCCTTGAAATGTTCTACAGAGGAAACAAACCCTTCTTATTTGTTAAACGCCTGTGTGTGTGTGTGTGTGTGTGTGTGTGTGAGTGTGCGTGTGTGTGTGTGTGTGTGCGTGTGCAAATTGCACTTTATTTTGTGTCAAATGTATGTATTATTTATTGAATAATGTATCTATTTATTATGATTTTTTATTATTTATATATTGTTCTCAAATGGTTTACCTGTGCATTTTTCTTTTACATTGTTATTTAAATCTCTAAATTGTAAGTCGCTACAGTGGAGAATCTACCAAATCTATGTGGTTGTCCTATTTTCTGCAGTTTTACTTCTGTCATTCCATAAGACTGAGAGTTGCAATATACCCCTATGATGGCCTCTGTCCATTTTGTCTTAGTGTGGTAATGACCTTTTTGTGACACTTCTCTCTATTCATTGTAGTCCATGTCATTTATTCCCTACTAGGCACTGTTGTGAAAAACTAATGCAAAAAAAAGCCTAAAGTGCAGAACGTCTAATAAAATTCTGAGAGAATCCATCCATTCTTGTGTAGCTCTATTTCTTCTCCTAGAGAGATATCTGGAGTGGAGAGTTCACACGTTACACATATAAAACCATTGGTCCTCGCTGGCCAATCACGATGTCGGTATGGGTCACCGAGTAGACAAACAGGAAGCTAGACTCTAGATCACTTTTGTAATCTGGGATCAGGTCCTTTTTTTATGAAAGCACCCTGAATCAGATGAGTCTTTGTTGACAGTTGGCTTGTTGTGAACGACACAGGATGACAGATGTATGAATGAAGGTAAGAGGACAGATTGTTGATCGGCTAAGAGGCGCACTACAGTTAGCTTGTGGTTTATCTGTTTAGCTAGCCATCTCATTAAGAGCAAAAGGTCGTGTAGCGACCGAAATGTGAAACTCATCAGAGCATATTAAACTGGGTGTCAAATGAAGGCTAAGTACATTTTTGGGGGAAAAAAGTCAGAAATGATATTTACATTTCTCAACCGTCTTTCGTCATAAACAGTAGGGGATAAGAATTGTTATCAATTTCCCTTTTTACTGTTTCATATAAGTTGATAAAAGAATACATTATTGCCTTAATGAGAGTGTCTATTGTATATTTCTACCTTTGTTTCCCTATTTTAGCTCATCATCGTGTACAGAATGACATTCAAATCCAGAAATGCAGCAGCTGATGCTGTCATTAACTAAATATTGACTTTATATATTTATATTGAAAACTTTTTTACATGTTGACCGTTAATTACATATATATATATATATATATATATATATATATATATATATATATATATATATATATATATAGGACTTCTGTAGCGTATTTGGTGGTCTGATTGCGACTTTGATTTTAAAAAATGGTCAATTCTGCAATTTGCATTATCGTGTTTTTCAATAGTTGAAAGGTTAGATAGATTTAAAGTTTAATGGGTATCAGAGAGCTTTAATCAGGGTTGATGATTTTCTGGGTAATTGAAAGAAAGTGAGAGAGGTTGCTTGATTGGATTGACAGATGAAAGAGAAGATGGATGGATGGATGGATGAGAGAGGGGAGGTATAGAAAGATCCAAACAAAAATTGAAGCAAGCCTACTAATTATGCATTTCTGTCATTTAGTCTTTCTGTTACCAGATGTGAATCCACTTCACTTACTGTACCTTAACAACCAAAAGAGATATTTTCAAGCTCAAGGTATCATATGACAGCGAACACCCACTCTTTCTGTAGACATATTTTCATTTTAATTTGGATCAGATATTTAACATTATGGGGAAATGTGGTTACATTAAAAAAACCACATTTCTTTGATCAAAGATTCAAAGTTGATCCCAATGATGTTGTGTTTTTTGTTTGATGACTCAATTGGTAGGTGTGCCACACTATTATTAGCAGATTATTCCGGTAGAACAGGTTATTCCCTGCGGATGACAGATGATAATCAAAAGATTATCGAGAGAATCAAGACAATAAAAGCTTTTGGAAAGAAAACTATATGTGACATTGAAAACCCATAGCTTAAGTTACCTATATCTGCATCTGTATTGTTTCATGACACTGATATGGCTCATAAACTGCAATCATACATGTGGATACTTTGTACGAATGCAAAGTCAGATAATGCTCCATTCAGTCATTTAATTATAGTCAAATAACTCACAAAGAACACGCGCAACTAGATATCTGAAATTCCTCTGATCACAAGATCACAAGTCACATGCCTTCTGTCTAATTCAATGACAAGGTGAATTATTAACGTTGTTGCTGTTGGAAATAAACATGCCTAGTTCCTGGATAGAGGACTTTGTATGAAACTGCTCTCATTACAAGCCTTTCACCACTCATCCATAATCTTTTAAGCTATCTATTTTGCCACTCCGCAGTATTGAGGGAAGAACTCAAAAGACAATCGCTTGTCACTAATCAGTGTGCAGAATCAGCCACAGACCATTTAAGGCCAAAACAACTCCCTAACCGCCCCATGCCTCTCCACACACAGGTTGCTATGGCCATAAGGCGACGTCCTCCACACTCAGTGTTGGCCGACCCCAGTTGTCATGGACTCCAGTACTTCTTGTGAGGGCCAGTGGACCGACGGTGACCAGCCAACCACTGACGACTGGTTCCACCTCTCCACGGTGTCTTTGGGCCACCAGGGCTCTGAGAGAGGCAGGGATGATCATGACGATGACCAAGAGGAACCAGAGGAGAGGGGAAGACTCAAGTCCAAGCTGGTCTCTGCATGGAACAGTGTCAAATACAGTCAGTGCACGTGAAATGTCTGTGTTTACCCAAACATTGAGCAGGCCTCTTTTGTTTGTCATTTGACTTCTTTTTGTCCTTTATTAGGCTGGTCATTCAAGTCAAAGTCCCACTTCAGCAAGACCTCTCCTCTGGCCCTGCTTGGACAGACCTTCCTGCTCAGTCTTGGAGGTGACAGATGCCCTGAGAGCTCAGCGTGTTTTTTGATTTGTATACACACATAACAAAAAAGAAAGATAAATTGGAGAAATAAAGGCATTGTTGCAGGGGAGGTTAAGAAAACCCTGTAGGGCTTGTTGAGAAACCTCCCCTATAAAGTGCTTAAACATGTATTTAAAAAAAAAAAAAAATTAAATCCCTACACCAATGTGTTATATGGAATGATATTGTCTAATTTTGAATTGTTGGTTTGCAGGTTGTACTGGCTAATGTTTCTCTACCATCACAGGTCGTGTTGATAATATATATATAATATATGCCATTTCGCTGACGCTTTTATCCAAGGCGACTTACATTGCAGTGAGTGCATACATTTCAGTATATATGGTCCCAGCAGGAATCAAACCCACAACCTAAGCGTTGTTACCGCCATGCTCTACCAACGGAGCCACAGAGGACCACGATGAAACCAGGAAAGATCTGTGAGAGCTCCTCATTCATTCAATATTTGTTATCAGTTGACAGGGAACGTTTCCGCCGGGCCTTTGCGTCTCTGCTGTGGATGACGTACAGGCGGGGGTTCCCACAGCTGGGGGGCTCCACTCTGACCACAGACAGTGGCTGGGGCTGCATGCTACGGAGCGGACAGATGCTGCTGGCACAGGGGCTACTGCTACACATGCTCGCCCCACGTAAGAGCACTGACACACACACACACACACACACACACACACACCTGGTTGCAATAACAGCACTCTGCATTGTATTCATATCCTGATGGCCAGCGTTCCACATTATATTATATCACAGTCACGTCCCTTGTCCCTCCGTTGTTTCCAGGCTGGTCCTGGCCCTCGGGCCTCCGTCTTCCCAAAGATGACACGGAGGCACTGGAGTCTCACTCATCCCCCCGCCATGACAGTGGCAGGACAGGTCTACAGGGAGCCAAGAAAGTCCGTAGGAACAGCCTAGGGTCCCACCTGGACAGCCGGAGTGAGGGCACACACACACGGGTGGTGTCCTGGTTTGGAGACGATCCCCACTCTCCGTTTGGGCTGCACCAGTTGGTAGAGCTGGGCAAAAGCTCAGGGAGGAAGGCTGGGGACTGGTACGGCCCCTCCATTGTGGCACACATACTCCGGTGAGACCTTTGGAGAACCTAAATCTGCTGTCTCACCCAGCCCCCCTTCCCCCCCCACCCCCCAGTACTCTATTCAGGACCATGCAGCCTCTCTTTGTAATGTGGAATATTTGTTTGTTACAGTAAAGCTGTGGCAGCATCGGCTGAGGTTCCCAATCTGGCAGTGTATGTGGCACAAGACTGCACTGGTGAGAGACTCTTATCTCCCGATCCTCACTATTCGGCAATGCATCCCAACTACTTCAGTAGTAGATGGTGTTTTTATTTTATTTTTTTCTCCTGACTTCTCATCACTCCCCTGTGTGTGTGTGTGTGTGTGTGTGTGTGTGTGTGTGTGTGTGTGTGTGTGTGTGTGTGTGTGTGTGTGTGTAGTGTACATACAGGACGTGGTGAGGCTGTGTGAGCGCCCTCTCTCTGAGGGCCCCACTGGACCCAGTCAAGCCTGGAAGTCCGTCATCATCCTGATCCCTGTTCGTCTGGGAGGAGAAACTCTCAACCCCACCTACATCGGATGTGTCAAAGTATGTGTGAAGTCACAGTAACACACACACACACACAGAGACACACACACACCCACACCTATAGGGAATGGAAAGCCATGCCTCTATTCTTATCTGTCCGTAGAACCTCCTCGGGTTGGAATGCTGCATTGGAATCATCGGAGGCAAACCCAAACACTCTCTGTACTTCGTTGGCTACCAAGGTGCAGTAGAGTATGGTCCTCCTCTTTCATTCTGTTCCTACGTTCCCCCCCCTTTCTGTCCTTTTCTTCCTCACTCTGGCTGTGCTCATGTGTTACAGACGAGCAGCTGTTGTACTTGGACCCTCACTACTGCCAGTCCTCAGTGGACACCACACAGGAGAACTTCCCCCTGGAGGTAAACAGAAGGGCCGGCTTCCTGTTTTTTGGTTGTTCTGTGTTGTTCTTTCCCATGATTTGTCTGACAGTTGTGTCCATTTAGCATCGTTTATAGGATACACTAAACCAAATTCTCTCTCTCTCTCTCTCTCTCTCTCTCTCTCTCTCTCTCTCTCTCTGCAGTCATTCCACTGTAAGTGCCCCAGGAAAATGAGCATCAATCGCATGGACCCCAGCTGCACCATTGGCTTCTATGCCAAGGGCCAGAAGGACTTTGAGTCCCTGTGCTCAGCTGTCAGCGTGGTATGTGTGGCTGTGTGGAGTCGTGGTCAGGGGAATGGGCTAGTTACAGGTTTCAACCCTGGACGGGATCCAGCTGCATGTCCTTGAGAGATATGCCGTGAGATAAAGATGCATGTATCCATTTTGTTGAATGAATCGTGTGCTTTGTGTCTGTAAAGAAGGTTTTGCAGATTGTTCCAAAACATGTCCTTCTTTACGGACGCAAACACTCCGGCTTTTGGTGGGTTTGGTTGCGATGTTGCGACGTTTCAAGTGAATTCTTATCGTCTTATTTTGTTAATGTCAAATCTTACAACACAGTCTCAGAGGAGAGAGAAAACATGGGCACAATGGATCTCCTATCGCATAGCTCTCTAAGGCATCCCTCTGTCTCTCCCAGGCTCTCTCCTCGTCCAAGTACCCCATCTTCACCTTTTCAGAGGGACATGGTCAGGGGCTGGACGGGGGGCTGGAGGAGGAGAGTGATTGGCCCTCAGACTCTGTCACTCACATCCTGACCAATGGGAGGCTGAGCAGGACCAACACCGGTGACAGCAGTAGCAGCATGGACGAGTATGTGTTACTGTGAACACCTGAGAGACTGAACCTGCCCTGAGTGGCAAGAAGTGAACATTATTCACACATCTACTCACACACACACACACACACACACACATACACATTGGTGCTTCCATAGTGGCAACTACTGACAAGGACCAGCCCCAGCACCATCCTCTATCCTCCACCTCCACAGGCAATAACTAAGGTGGTCGTTCTGAATAAAGCATGGCAACCATTACCAGTCAATGACCTTGTTCTCATGTATTTATTGGTTTTAAGTAAGTTATATATTGTCGGTTTTGACATCTGCTTGTTTTTAATTGAAGGTTTTTGATATGATATTTTTTTTTTTTTATGAAGATTTTAATATGATTAGTATGTTTTTGAGCTTGTTTCTTAATTGTTTACTGTGTTACATGAAGGATCATACTTAGACACACACTGTACATTAAATCCAACAGCTCATGGTTGTGGGAAATTCCAGAATGTATTTATAAGTAACATTCACTAAGAGACTACAGTATATCTGACTGGGTCTCTATGCCCGGGCTGAAAGCCACAGGAGCTTACCTTTTTTTCATCCTCGTGGATACAGCTCTGTCCAATTGTCTATAAACATGTGTTTCAACATTGGTTAAGCATCAGACTAGAAGAGAGTCTGAGAGTCTGAGCTGCTATTTGACGTCATGTGACAGGATGTGCTGTGTGTGAATGGATTAGGAAATTGGATTCCTTAGTCCATGTGACGTACACAATGCCACGCTGTTAGGAATCAATTTGTTTTCCTTGGCGAAGTGTGTGTGTGTAATGGTTTTTACATGGGGTTGTGTGACGTCTATACAAGGATCAACTTGAAAAGGCATCAGTTAATAAGATTCATTCTCTCGATCTGTATACGGTTGCTTTAGCCCTGTATTTTTTCCCAAATAAATATTCTAAATATGGAAAGTTAATGCTTTGAAAGAAATAGTTTTTTTGTAATGTGCTTTTATTTTATTTTTTTAAATACACATTTTGTGTATAAATACTGAAAGTTGTGACGTTCAAAGCTGTCAATTCTGTGTTTTCTCTTATCACACATTAGTCTGTAGGTGTGGACCTCATGTCCCGCCCATACTGCTGGAAATACAGGTGAGAGTGGTACTGGAGCTCAGGCAGCACTAGCCGCACACAGAGACTCCGCTCCTGCTGTGTCAGGTTCCCTCGTAGCTCATAACCCAGGATGGTGGCCGTGTCTGTCTGCCGGGGCCTGACCAGGTCCTCCAACTCCCCCGGTGGCACCCCTTCCCTGGCCACACACTTCTGTCTGACCCTCTCAGTAGAGGCCCTCAGCTGCACCACCTCCCTTCTCAACCTCTCCACACCGTACTGTTCAGCCTTCTCCCAGAACACCTGCAGGAAGAAGTCGTAGAGCAGCACATCCAGGCTGTTCCACACCTGGAGCCTGGCCTTGGTGTCCTCGTCCAGCGGGGTAACGTCTGCGGCGGAGCGGGAGTTCAGGTGCACGTAGGCCAGCTCCTCAGGCTCCAGCTGAAGGAGCGCCCCCAGGAGAACCAGGGACTCGTCAAAGTGTTCGGCGATCATCACCAGCTGGAAGGTCTCCTCCAGTTGAGCAAGCTGAGCCGGCCAGGACGCGTTCCACTCCTGGCTACTGAGGCCCAGGTCAAAGGTCATGGGGTTCCTGGCTAGGCTGTTCCTAGTCTCTTTGGGGTCCCAGTACGACTCTGGGGCCTCCAGGAAGACGGAAAGGGCTGACTTTCTGTGTGCTGCTTTGGCGGCCCTCTTGGCGTGGGTGAATGCAGGTACCGTAGAGGTGTAGTAGGTGAAAACAGACTCAAAGGTTCGAAAAGGGTCACGCAGCAGCGTGACGTAGACGGTGTTCTGCGGCATCACCTGTCTCAGTTGGCCCAGGTCCAGACGCATGTGGCTGCAGAGCATGTCAAACTGGGTGGAGCCTGGTGGGAGCTCATCCACAAACTCTGCCTGAAACCTGGAGAGGGGTAGAAGGTAACCCACATTAAAGCAGTGAGAGGTATCTGTATGTCCTCCCAGGTGTTCTACAGGTGCACCCTTAAGTGGAACATTGCAATACAATAGATGTATTCATCAAATGAATGAAAGGTCTTTCCTAGAGGAGATAATCTTGTAATGTAATGTTTAAATCACTGAAAGGGGCCTGTAGCCATGTGCCCATACATACTTATCTGGGTAGCTGAACTGGTAGGTGTAGTAGGGGAAGGCGAACGTGAGGCTCTCCCTCTCCCCGAGACGGAACATCAGGTTCTGGACGGTGCCGCTTCCAGTCTTGTGTGTTTTGAGGAAAGCTACAGGTATAGGTTTTTTTCTTATCCTCTGAATGGTAAACCCATTGGGGTCCTGTTGAGACTGCAGGCCGGGTGTCGGAGCCTCCTTCCCTCTTTTGGGCCCATGGGGGTTTCCGTGGGGTGGGGTAGGTCTGTTCTGAGCATCGCTCCCCCTCTCTTGCACCGGTCTTCTTTTGTGGCCCTTGTGTCCAAAATAATGGCTTTTGGAAAGAGAAAGATGGAGGATTTCAATTAAAAGGGTTAGGACGAGAGGTAAAACCATAAATAACAATTAAAAAGGGCATCTAGGTTGAGTCTGTTTCTGCAGGATAATTTTACAGCTAAACTCTCTGCCATGACCAAACACTTTCCATTAATCGATGTTCCTAACTGCCACATTGTTACAATAACCATTGACTCTAAACTGATAGGTTGCAATTTTGCTAGTGGATTAGCTAAATCTGTACAGCGGTTGATATGCCAGCCAGAGACAGTTCAGACTGGTGTGTGGGGGGGGGGGGGAGTAAGAGAGAAACTCAAGGACACAAAGACACACAGACGTCTGTCCCTTACCTTGGCTGCTGCAGAGACTGAGAAGCCAGGAGCATTAGCAGCAAAGCGACACACAAGGTGAAGATAAGACCCTTCACACGGTGTCTCCAGAGTTGGGTGGACAACCAGCGGAGGGTCGTATCCATAACCCACCCGGAACACTCTCTTCTGGAGTGTTCTTTCCTCCCAGCATGCCGAAATACCAGGGCTTAAAGAAACTGATAGAGACCTGACCTCACCTCTCTCTAAGCTGGCTCAGTGAGATTTCAAGCAGCCACCCACACACTAGTCAAGTCAAGAGGGTAATGACAGTTCTGGAGATTAGGAAGACTTTTCCTTTATGGCATGATGTTGGCAGGATATCTCATTTTCTCAATTTGTCTTTACTGAGAGATGGCATTATATGCAGTAACTTTGCAGTAGACAGTACACAGTCTGTAGACAGCAGATACTCAATCATATAAAGAGATTTCTGTATAGTGCAGCAATTTACAATTATACAGTTATAATGGATGGAAAGCACGAAAAGCCAATCTAAAAAAACCTGATACAAATTAACTAACTAGTACAGCAAATTCCATGTATACAATTATAATGGATGGTAAGTACAAAAAGCCAATCTAAAAAAAATACTAAATAGCAATAGAAATGTAAACCAACCATACACACTTTAGGTAGAGCACCTTTACAAGTACAAATAACAACGATAACGTATTAATTTGTTCGGGACAGATACAATTAAAACGTTCATAAATTGAGTCAATCAATGTTTGTTGTGAATGGACTTCAAAGGCAGCGTGTCTGTTGTAGGCCTATAGTATTGAATGACAGGTATGAACACAAGCATTGATGAAAGTGAACACTTGACAGCGCCGGGGCTCATAGTGGCGTTGCTTTCCTCATCGACATTAACGCACACTCATCCGATTGGCTTTGATGCAACATGTCAGTCCACTATTGGCTCCTGTTAAAACCTGTAATAATCCTATCCCTATGGCGCAATCTCACATATGCAAATATCGCCCTATTTTGTTTCCAAACCTGTCATTCACGGTCAGTCCTAAAACATAACCTGCAACCCTTGTGTACAACATACAGGCTGAATAACACAGGCCTTTACTGTTTACCACCCTGCTTATGCAACGTTTACAACACATTGTCAAAACGTGGCAGTAGTGTTCTGCAGTAAACATTCTCACATCTAAAACCTTTTTTGGATGGTGGTTATCCATGCGCTCGATTGTAATGCCAAGCCTCAATCCCTTAGAATATCATTTCATTCCTCCTTATGATGGCGCTACATTCTAACTTGTAGGTACACCCATCCCCCACATCGGCATACTGCGCCTACATTCCTCTCTGCAATGGGGCCTTCATTGGGCATGCGTTGTGACTCGGTTCATGGGGGGATGAGCGTGTTAGATGGGGGCGCTCGAGACTCGCTGTTCCTGTAGTCGAGGCAGTTCTCAGCGATAGAATCAGACGAGAAAGAGGAGGGGGGGGGGAGGCGAGAGAGAGAGAGAGGGAGGGAGAAAAAAAAAAAAAAAAAAGCCAACTGGCTAGGTCGCTCTTTGTTTCTGGGCTAGCTAAGGAAAACGAAGGGACGTACCGGCTGAACGTGAACTGACTGCCGGTAAGTCCGTTGGTGATTGAGTTATTTTTCTGAAATGCTTCGTGAACGTACTCGCCGTGAATGTCGGTGTTGGAAAAATGTAATGGAGTTCGTTCGCTCTTGCGGTCCCGTATGATTGGAAGAACGGTAGCTAGCTTGCTAAGGCTAGTCACAGGAGAGGACCGACATTACACTCTGTCTGCCGTCTGCTGCAGCGGCAAGAATGCAATGAATGAAATTTGTTTTTGGAAATGTATATAGCTAGAGCGGTGGACTGAGCCAAGGGTACGGGACGCGGGTTGGATCAATCAACGCAGAGAGTGTATGATGCATCTACTTTTTTCCTTTACTTATTTCTCATCCCACCTGAAGACTTAGAAAAATAACAGAACACATTAACAGTGAGCCAAACCCGACAGCATGGTCGGCTAACAGACTATGGCATCAGCTAACTGACTGGCCGTGGTTTCTTTGTGTTTTTGTGTTCATTTTAATCGTATTTAATTTGAAGATAATTGGGTTCCACGTGGTTAGAAATGTAGCTAACAGGCGAGGGAATGGGTTACAGGTTCGTATTGCATGCTACTGTGTTGTATGACAGCTAACGAATGTTTTGTTTTGTAGCTGACACTTTTTTTTTTTAAGCTAACGATGCTAGCTGGCTAGCTATATGGGGCCTGACTATCCCTGGAACGAAAACAGCCCATGTTATAAACACAAAGTCCTATTAGTCTTTAAAGAGACTGGCAAATACACACTATTAGCTGTTATGCTTGATTTCTTTGTGAATTCAATATGTGCACCTCGCATTACGCGTACAGCAACTAGGCCTAGGTGAAAGCTGTTCAAAGTCAGATCTATTTAATTCTAGATAAGTCTAATTCTGTCCACTTTCTATGTATATGGATGTATGCTCACACTACAGTTTGTAGCTCAAAAAGCAGACCTTTGATTTGAATTGAGATGCTTAATTAATTGATAGAATGACCTACATTGTGACTGAAGCTGAAATGTTAGCCTTGAGCGGGTATAGCCTACCAGGTGCATGGGTGGGAGATGTGGGCTGTACTTTCTGGTTTCGTCCGTCTAGTGTTTATTTACCAGTCCATGTGCAGTTCATGGTCCATTGTTTACACTCTCAATAATGCTCTCTGTCTGCTTTGTGTTTCCGAGACATCCAATGATGTCTCTCTTTCACAGTTTCAGATCACAGTTTCTTATCTGATGTGGTTAATCTTTGTTTATTTCCGTTTGTTTGTGTGTTTGGATAGAATTACCTTTTTAACCCAGACATTCTAGGTTATCTTGTGCATAATGTATGTACCATCACTAGCCTGTACCAAACCTAAAGCCAAACACTGCTTCTGGAATGGCTGCAAAACTGCTTCCCTTTTTTCTTCATTGATAATATGGGCAGAGTAGTGCATCTTGTTTTGTATTCTGGATCATCTTTGACATGGCTACCTGAGACAGGTAGCTGGAGAGCAGAACTGAACGTATATCGGAGAAAGCACAAAGCTTGAGATTTGATGTCCTCATTCAACTGGCTAGACATGAAGCTACTGGGTTGGTTGTAAATGTTGGTATGGGGCTCATCCCTCGTATGTCCCGTCCTCTCTGCAGAGTGGTGCCTGACTGCTGCTGTCACACATTCCTGGTCTCGGCTGAGAGATGTCCACCCCGGACCCCCCCATGGGAGGGACGCCCCGCCCGGGTCCCTCCCCAGGCCCCGGGCCCTCTCCAGGAGCCATGATGGGCCCCAGCCCTGGCCCTTCCCCAGGCTCCGCTCACAGCATGATGGGACCCAGCCCGGGGCCCCCTGGCTCTGGACACCCTCATCCTCAACAGGGGCCCTCTGGGTACCCACAGGAGAACATGCACCAGATGCACAAAGTAAGAGACCAAATGGGTGTGACCTGAGAGGAATGCACAACTGTAATGTGTATTCTTAGTCAGAAATGCCATTTAGAAGACACAGAGGCTGGGTCTCATATTGTACCATAGCATTACCATACCATTTTCATCCATACATCCATCTAATCCATTCCAAATGTTAGAGGAGAGGTATATAGGCATACTGAGAGACCAGAGTGTTGATGTGTGTTGTGTCTTCCCACAGCCCATGGAGGGCATGCATGAGAAGGGCATGCCTGATGACCCTCGCTATGGACAGATGAAGAACATGGGTATGAGACCAGGAGGGCACAGCGGAATGGGACCCCCTCCCAGCCCCATGGACCAACATTCCCAAGGTACCAACACACCCTGGAGCACCAGTTAGGTCAATACGGTTCTGTTAAGGAAAATATTATACCGGATATGAGCGATTTCTCACTACGTTCGAGATCACACGATCGAGATTTCTTTGCTTGCTAACGTGGGTAGATGTTAGATTACTCTGGCCGGTACTTTGTACTCAACCTCCAAAAATATGCTTTCAGCTGGAACAGTTAGCCATGTAGATGCGGAAGCCCTGACACTGTGAACCCAACCATCCAGTTTGTCCTCTTTCGTTTGTTGCTTTGTACGGTAGTGTGAGCAGTAGACTCACACAGGGTGGGGGCGGGGCGGGGCAGTTGGGGGTTTTCCCTTTGAGACAGACAATAACAGAGGCAGCTGCTAAAAACCACAGACACGAGGAGAGAGGGAAAGAGACAGGGGGGCTGTTGATATATTACAGCAGAGGGTGTTTTTCAGTTGACTCTTCTAACCTGCATTGACTGGTGAATGCGGGTGGGACTCGCTGGCGTGTGTCTGTGAGAGAGAGACTGGTTAATAAGCGGCTGGTATTGTCAATCCAGCTGGTGTGTGCTTTGTGATGTTTTTTCCTCTTTGACCATTAGTATAATTTCATCTGCACACATTATTGTTGGACGTTTTGACCCAAAGCCATGATCCCCTGTTCTCCAAGTGTTTAGAACTGATGGGGCACCCATGTTTGCTCCCTTCTCATCTGCCACCCTTCTCTCTCTCATCCATCCCCAGGTTACCCCTCTCCTCTGGGGGGTTCTGAGCACGCCCCCAGCCCCGGCCCTGCCAACGGCCCTCCCCCTGGCCCTATGATGCCCGCTGGCCCTGGAGGTGTGCCCATGGAGGCCGGTAGTGACCCCCAGGCCATGGGCCAGCAGAACCGTGGTGGTCCCCCAGGCCCGGGTGGCGCAGCTGGGCCAGGCGGGGCCGGCGGACCAACCCCCTTCAACCAGAACCAGCTGCACCAGCTCAGGGCTCAGATCATGGCCTACAAGATGCTGGCGCGCGGGCAGCCCCTGCCGGACCACCTGCAGATGGCTGTGCAGGGCAAGAGACCCATGCCAGGAATGCAGCAGCAGCCCATGCCCAACATGCCCCCCTCCGCCGGGCCAGGAGGAGCAGGGCCTGGGTCGGGACCTGGACCAGCACCGGCCAACTACAACAGACCTCACGGTGAGAGGGGGAGGAAACACTCAAAGCTCCTAAAGCTCTGAAGGATGTGAACCGTACTACACCCACAAAATTACCAACAAACATGCGGTACATCTCAAACAAAGAAATGATACAATTTGAATGCTGAACTGAGACCCCTGCTGGTGAGACCGGCACACACAATTTCAGTTCAGGCACCATTTTGCCATGTAAAAATGATTCTACGGATTTGTCATTATGAATCATTGACTGATAAAACCCCATCTTGTTGCAGGAATGGTAGGACCCAACATGCCTCCTCCAGGACCCTCAGGTGTTCCCCAAGGCATGCAGGGCCCACCCACCAACGGACCCCCCAAACCATGGCCAGAAGGTGAGGCACAGGGTGCAATGTCTCGGCCGTGGAAATTAAACCAGACCTGTGTTTAGACACACACACACACACACACACACACACACACACCCTTGGAGGGGTAAAACTGACCAATCCTTTATTTTATCCAAAGGGCCCATGGTGAATGCTGCTGCTCCTTCCAGCGCCCCCCAGAAGCTGATTCCCCCTCAGCCCACCGGCAGACCTTCCCCTGCTCCCCCCTCTGTGCCCCCCGCTGCCTCCCCAGTCATGCCACCCCAGACCCAGTCTCCTGGCCAGCCCTCTCAGCCCCCGCCCATGGTGCTCCACCAGAAGCAGAACCGCATCACCCCCATCCAGAAACCCCGTGGGCTGGACCCAGTAGAGATCCTCCAGGAGAGAGAGTACAGGTGAGAGGAGGGGGAGGGGGATGAAGAGGGGACCGGGTTGATAAATATACACCCTAATGATGTACAAAATTGCTGTACCCAGTGGCAATATAGCAGTGTAGTTTGTTCACATTTGTTCTTTAAGTGTGTGACATCTACCAGTAGCTTACATTTGACTTTTGTTGCGCTGTGTGTGTGGCTGTTATTCAGGCTGCAGGCTCGTATCGCACACCGCATCCAGGAGCTGGAGCACCTGCCTGGCTCCCTGGCTGGAGACCTGCGGACCAAAGCCAACATCGAGCTGAAGGCCCTGAGGCTGCTCAACTTCCAGAGACAGGTACATAGGCCCACAGAGACACAAGGAGGGAAATGTTGTTACCTTACCTTCCTGCTGTTGACCCAGGCTCAGACTTTCTCTCTCTCTCTCTCTCTCTGGGGTTGGTTCGGGAGTGTGGTATATTTTAGTTTTTTGTGACCACATTTTTCTTACATTTTTATGTTTTCAAGGCAAGAGCAAATACAGGGCAATAGACAATAAATGGGATTCACAATTAACTAAATATATAAGAGAAAATAACAATGATTGTGGTGTATTTGTTTATTATTTTTTGTTTATTTGTTTATTTTTTTCGATGTAAAAGCTATTTAGTTCATGTTGAAAGACCATCAGAAGTCAAGTCTCTCTCTCCCTCCCCCCACAGCTGCGCCAAGAGGTTGTGGTGTGTATGCGCCGCGACACCGCCCTGGAGACGGCCCTGAACGCCAAAGCCTACAAGCGCAGCAAGCGCCAGTCCCTCCGCGAGGCCCGCATCACAGAGAAGCTGGAGAAACAGCAGAAGATCGAACAGGAGCGCAAGCGTCGCCAGAAACACCAGGTACGTGGGGGAGACTCAGGACTCGTAGGAGGGGGCACAGTCAAGATAGTGGCTTTTCGTTATTCAAATGAATGTGACTTGTTGGACCGGCAAACTTTATCATGCTCAGGTGCTTGTTCAGTGCTCTGGGTCGTAGTCCTCTCATAGAAACTAATCCTGCTGGTGTCCTTGTGTGTCCTGTGTAAAGGAATACCTCAACAGCATCCTGCAGCACGCCAAGGACTTCAAGGAGTACCACCGCTCCATCACGGGCAAGATCCAGAAGGCCACCAAAGCCGTGGCCACCTACCACGCCAACACAGAGCGCGAGCAGAAGAAGGAGAATGAGCGTATTGAGAAGGAGAGAATGAGGAGGCTGATGGTGAGAACCCCCCCCCCCCCCCCCAACGCACACACACTCGTATAGACTTGCTCACTCATCCATACATGATAGAAGAGCAGCTTATATTCAACATGTCATCACATGCACCAGATCGACATGCATCTACACACACACACACACACACAGTGCCTCTAACGCATATGACCGCGTGTGTGTCCTTCTCCAGGCCGAGGATGAGGAGGGTTACCGTAAGCTCATTGACCAGAAGAAAGACAAGCGTCTGGCCTACCTGCTGCAGCAGACGGACGAGTACGTGGCCAACCTCACCGACCTGGTCCGCGCCCACAAGGCCGTGCAGGCCCTCAAGGACAAGAAGAAAAAGAAGAAGAAGAAGCCGGTAAAGAGTCCCGAGACCCACAGACACGTGTTCAAACACGACAACATCTCCATGTCGTCATCATATGTTATTCCTGTGTTTTCTCATCATTTTATCTTTCTATTTAAATAATGAGCTATTGTTTATTAGCATGTTTTGCTAATGGTGACATCCATCGCCCTCCACAGAAGCCAGAGAATGCAGAGGGGCAGACTCCTGCCCTGGGACCCGATGGAGAGGTAAGCTTGTTCACCAAGGTCACCTTCACCGACCTGAGTTCATATAAAGGAACAATGTGTCGACTGTGAGCTACATCACTCATTCACCCGTGAATAGGCCAATAAGAAGTACGTACAGTATGCTTGGAAAAGGCTAAATTTCTGGAGTTTCTGCAACAAAGGTCTCTCTCTCTCTCTCTCTCTCTCTCTCTCTCTCTCTCTCTCTCTCTCTCTCAACCTCTTTCTCTCTCTCACCCCCTTCTACCCAGCCTCTGGATGAGACCAGTCAGATGAGTGACCTCCCAGTGAAGGTGATCCATGCCGACAGTGGGAAGATCCTGACTGGGATGGACGCTCCCAGGGCCGGCCAGCTGGAGGCCTGGCTGGAGATGAACCCCGGGTCAGTGAGCACAGCTAGCTTACTGGGGGAGAGAGAGAGAGAGAGAAGGATCACAGCTAGACATGAGAGAGAAAATATGTTTTCTGAGTCATTAAGCATCTCTCTGGTCAGGGAAGCAGATGGCCGCATGGTTGTCTGAGGGCACATGAGCGTAATGATTATTGTTCCGTCCTAATATAAATCCATACCACTGCTTCTTCATAGTCCTGTCCACATGTCCATCAACACTGTTCTGTCAAGATGATGAGATTGAACTTGTGGGCATTGTAGACAGCTGAGGTCAAGTTATCAAGGTTGACTGCGCAGTGCCGTTGTCAGATTGCCCTGAAACACCCGAGTTGTTGAGACTGACAGTTGGTGTGTTTTCTCCCGCAGGTATGAAGTTGCTCCACGCTCAGACAGTGAAGAGAGTGGCTCGGAGGAAGAAGAGGTATGTTGTTCCGAGAGACATGACAACCATGCTCTTTCTCTCTGTCATATTTACCCTTTCTCTCCTCTCCAGATTATATTTTATTCAAACCTTTTATTTATCTAGGCTAGTCTCATTGAAATACGATCTATTTTTTATTCATTCATGCAGATTTCATTCCTGCCTTCATTTGACGTGATGCCAGCTGACTGTTGTTAGTGCATGTCTGTTAGTTAGGGGTCTGTGTTGTCGGGGGGGGGGGGGGGGGGGGGGGGGGGGGAGGAGATGTAGATTGCATGTGGAGTCTGTGCATGGAGGCGTAACCCTCTTGCCTGGAGCGACTAGAAAGTAGGCCGCTGTCAAGCTCAGCTCAACCGAACCTCTTCTCCTCTGCACCGGCTCTAAGACCAGTGTACAAAAGCCTACTATAATGTATAGAAGCATTCCATGCTGTGAATATATTCATTATGTAGGCCCACTGTAGTATGTGTAACTGATTTCACCAGAGACATTTTGGAGTGTGCGTATTGACCATCCCCTTCCTCACCCCCAGGATGAAGAGGAGGAGCCCCAGCCTTCCCAGGCGGTGGTGCCTCCCACCGCTGAGGAGAAGAAGAAGATCCCCGACCCAGATGCCGAGGAAGTGGACGAGCAGGATGCCCGTTACATCATCGAGTAAGACACAGCAAACCTCATTTTATTATTCTTTCACCTCAGATGACGGACATTTGTGCTTCAGCACGGTATGAGGCAATTGAGCCAGTGTGAGTGCGCCACTTCATTGACGTACAATGCGGCCAGTCTGAGATCGCTTCTCTTCTACGGGTCACGTGTCACCATGCATTCGCATGTATATATTTCGCAATATATATTTAGCATTTTTTTAATGTAGGTAGATCATTTTGAATTTTGACCTGGTCATTTTGAAAGTAGCTCGCAAGCCGAAAAAGTGTGGGCACCCCTGCTCTAGACAGTCATATCTCAACGTGTTCTGATACGATTCCCCATTCCATTCCATTCCAATGAGCCTGTCCTCCGATCTCCACCTCCGCCAGCCTCCGGTGATCTATTCAGTTTTATAGGCTTTGGGTCGTGTGTTCTGTGGCATTGATGGTCTTTCTCATTACCCCCCCCCCCCCCCCCCCCCCCTTCCAGAGAAGCCAAGCAGGATGTGGATGATGAGTACGGTAACGCAGCCTTCGCCCGCGGCCTGCAGTCCTACTACGCCGTGGCCCACGCCGTCACTGAGAAGGTGGATAAACAGTCCACACTGCTGGTCAACGGACAGCTCAAAATGTACCAGGTAAGAACCCAATCACTTCTACGAGACCCAACACAGCAGCGCTGGTAGAAACACGGCCATTCTGTTTTCACAATGCATCAACATGCAATACCGTGCAAGGTGTTGGTCGACAAATAAAAAAAAAAAGGAGTTTGGGACGCCGACCTAAACACAACCCTCTAGGAAGAACATATGAGGTACAAAAGGGAAGTTGGATGTGGTCAGAGGTGAGGTTATCCATATAGGACCCTGCTATAGCACACTGTGTAGTGACTGGTCCCCCCCCCCCCCCCCCCTCCCTTCTCGTCTCAGATCTCAGGGTTGGAGTGGCTGGTGTCCCTGTACAACAACAACCTGAACGGTATCCTGGCGGATGAGATGGGTCTGGGCAAGACCATCCAGACCATCGCCCTCATCACCTACCTGATGGAGATGAAGCGCATCAACGGGCCCTTCCTCATCATCGTGCCCCTCTCGTGAGTCTCCCCCGCCTCCCATGCAGCCCTGCTACATGACTACCACAAGGCCTCTCTGGTGCCTGTCATCTTGATTTATATGAAGATGTTAAAGTGGTGTCACTGAGAGTCTGGGTGATATGATAATACAATAATACAAAAAGTCTAAAAGCTGCCTAGCATGTAGCGGGCGATAAATACATTTACATTCACGGAAAAGGTCATGTTCGTTTCATAACGCCCTGTTGTGGTTTTTCGTCAAGGCCACTGGGTGGCAGTACAGAGAACATTATTAATCCCGACTCGTTTTTTTGTCTTTGTTTTCAGAACTCTGTCCAACTGGGTCTACGAGTTTGATAAGTGGTCTCCCTCTGTTGTGGTCGTCTCTTACAAAGTGAGTACTTTTTTTTTAATCTATATAGCTTCTCCAAAGAGAATGTCCAAATATGGACTTGTGTGATGAATAATCTCTGATATCAGTGTGATGTGAACTTGCTGTCTGCTCTGGTGTGTGTGTTCCCAGGGTTCCCCCCAAGCTCGCCGAATCTTCGTCCCCATGCTGCGCAGCGGCAAGTTCAACGTGCTGCTCACCACCTACGAGTACATCATCAAAGACAAACAAGTGCTGGCTAAGGTAGAGTCTACTCTCACACACACACACACACACACACACACACACACACACACACACACACACACACACACACTGCTTCCTTAACAGGGTAGAGTAGGGTGACGGAACTAACAAAGCACAGATGAATAACGTCTTCATAATTAGCATGGTTGAAACCAGAGCAGTCGTAGTAGCGTAGTACTTTGTGCCGATGTCAGAGAACCTTTGGATGACATGACTCCATTCTTACCGACTACTCCCCCCCCCTTCCCCCCCCCTCTTCCCTCCTCAGATCCGCTGGAAGTACATGATCGTGGACGAGGGCCATCGTATGAAGAACCACCACTGCAAGCTGACCCAGGTGTTGAACACCCACTACCTGGCCCCTCGTCGGCTGCTGCTGACTGGCACCCCGCTGCAGAACAAGCTGCCTGAGCTCTGGGCCCTGCTCAACTTCCTACTGCCCACCATCTTCAAGAGCTGCAACACCTTCGAGCAGTGGTTCAACGCTCCCTTCGCCATGACTGGAGAGAAGGTGTGTGTGTGTGAGAGAGAGAGAGAGAGAGAGAGAGACCTCCAGGGAAATATAGATTAGACTAGCCCTAACCCAAATTCGGTGAACGTTGTGTATTGGTTTTTGCATTGTGGCCGCCTTCTCACCATTACTATTGTACAACCCCCCCCCAGGTGGATCTGAACGAGGAAGAGACCATCCTGATCATTCGTCGTTTGCATAAGGTGCTCCGGCCCTTCCTGCTGCGCAGACTGAAGAAGGAAGTGGAGGCCCAGCTGCCTGAGAAGGTCAGATATACAGAGTTCAATTGCTGCTCAGAAACTCTAAATATCACCCTATTGGTTGATTTGGACATTTCCAAAGTAGGAAGCTGTTTCTGAGGAGCACATGAAGTCAGCATTATCAACCGTTGAGTCATATAGACCTCTATCAGCTCACCACAATACGTTAACACGCTCTCTTTCCCCGCTCTGTTCAGGTGGAGTATGTGATCAAGTGTGACATGTCGGCCCTGCAGAGGGTGCTGTACAGACACATGCAGGCCAAGGGCGTCCTGCTCACTGACGGCTCAGAGAAAGACAAGAAGGTGAGGAGGAGGCGGAGGAGGAGAGGAGAACGCACACACACTGCTCTCCAGACAACATGGGGTCAAATAACTAGAGCTGCGTTTGATTGATTTCCCGCTAGGATGGATCCAATGGAATAGTCCCTCCATAATATTCAAATGCCAAATCAAATCAAACGCACCTCGAATCATTTCAACTATTGGATATTTGTGTTTGCCAAGTTGCAGTAGTGCCCCATAATGCCTGGCTAGAGAACTCTGTCAGGCTAGGCTGGTTAGATTGAGGGGGGGGGTGTTGCGATGTTACTGTATCATTGTGTTACTACTATATTCTGTGTTTTGGGAAGAGGAGCGCTGGCGAGTAAGAAATGTCATACCACCGCATGCTGTACACATGAGAATAAACATTGACACTGAAAGTGAAGTTTGGCACAGCAGGATGACGGTGCCTTGTTGTGTGTTCCAGGGTAAAGGAGGAACGAAGACCCTGATGAACACCATCATGCAGCTGAGGAAGATCTGTAACCACCCTTACATGTTCCAGCAAATTGAGGTACAGTACACTAGACTACCACTACACTGAGCCTACCTTCGCTGCACAGCCACAGCCATGGCCAGGGCTCGGGTCGGTTTGAACATTTCTTCAATGCAAGAAGTGAATTGAGTTGAATTTGTGAAATTGAAATGGGGCCTCTTTGTTTTCCCATGAGGAATTCTACAATTCTCTTTTTGCTTGGAGTGAATTAAGATTGGAATGGAACCCCAATTAGCCTACCTTCACTGCCCATTCATGAATAAGACAACTCAAAGAGATTGTGATTGAAGTGGGTAATTAAAAGCATCTATGACCATTCTGTTTTACAGGAGTCCTTCTCTGAGCACTTGGGATTCTCCGGAGGAATAGTGTCAGGGTAAGCATCTCCGCATCTGTTATACGTGATGGAGTTTAACACAATTGTAGCTCGTCCGTATGTATTTATCTATACAAGTATGTATGTGTGTACTTCCTTATTTACTCACCCCCTCCTCCTCTCTCTCTTCTCTTCTCTCCCTGCTCTCTCCAGACCTGACCTGTACCGTGTCTCGGGCAAGTTTGAACTGCTGGACCGCATCCTGCCCAAGCTGAGGGCAACCAACCACAAGGTGCTGCTCTTCTGTCAGATGACCTCGCTCATGACCATCATGGAGGACTACTTTGCATACCGCGGCTTCAAGTACCTGCGTCTGGATGGTGAGGCCTGGGGATACGGGCCACAGGGGCTGCGGGTACTGGTCACAAGGGGCTGGGGGTACTGGCCACAGGGGCAGGGGATGAGGGAGACAGGGCCTGGGGGTACTGGCGCCAGGGGCTGGGGGTACTGTCCACAGGGAGGCACTAGACGGGGCTGAGGGGGTTGAAGGGGAATAGCGTGAAGCTACTGGGGATATGAATCTTTAGTAAGTACTTGCAATATGCAGGATTCTGTTTGCACTTTGGTTGCAAACCATTAAACAGTTGGTGTCCGATACTGTGATGAAGAAGAGAGTTATCCAAAAGCCAAGTTCATGTTATTTCCACGTCCTCCCACCCCCACCCCCATCCCCTGATCACCGTTGTCCTTTCTTTAACCAGAGAAGTCACATTGAGATTTAAGATTTCTTTCTCAAGTGAGCTCTGGCCAAGGAGGCACCAACCCGATTGGTAACGTGATGACTCTGTCCCTGTAGGAACCACCAAGGCCGAGGACCGTGGGATGCTGCTGAAGACCTTCAACGACCCGGCCTCTCAGTACTTTGTGTTCCTGCTGAGCACCAGGGCCGGAGGCCTGGGCCTGAACCTGCAGTCTGCCGACACGGTGGTCATCTTCGACTCCGACTGGAACCCCCACCAGGTACACGTTCAAATTCAAAGAGCTTTATTGTTCCCGTGATCAGGGGGAACTTCTCGTCTGGAGTAGTAGGCTACAAACTAGTGTCCTATAGAACCTGCCTGTAGTATAGTACTTTATAGGGTCGCATTTTACCAGGGAGAAGTTAATATTACTGATGTCCTAGTGTACATTTGATCACTCCTTTTCTTAATCCACTCATCTCATTTAGTTTCTGGAGCCGTTCCAGTCTATTAGTCTCTCTCTCCCTCTCTCTCTCTCCTCCTGCCCCTCTAGTCCTCTAATCTCATCACCCTCTCTCTCTCTCTAGTCCTCTAATCTCATCACCCTCTGCCCCTCTAGTCCTCTAATCTCATCACCCTCTCTCTCTCTCTCTCTCCAACAGGACCTGCAGGCCCAGGACAGGGCCCATCGTATCGGGCAGCAGAACGAGGTGCGCGTGCTGCGCCTCTGCACCGTCCAGAGCGTGGAGGAGAAGATCCTGGCCGCCGCCAAGTACAAGCTGAACGTGGACCAGAAGGTCATCCAGGCGGGCATGTTCGACGCAAAGTCGTCCAGCCACGAGCGCCGCGCCTTCCTTCAGGCCATCCTGGAGCACGAGGAACAGGACGAGGTCGGCAGTCAGGGAGGATGGCGCGCAGGGGGGGCATGGGTGAGTGGAACCTTCAAACCGCACGCACCCATGCGCCGTCCTCCCTGTTCATTCTTTATCCCTCTATTTCTCTTGCTCTCATTTAGGTGCTGTTCCTTTTTTTTAGTCTTTTGTTCTCTCCGTTGATGGCTATCTTTTTCATCCAGAAACATGATAAAGTTACTTACTCTTCGTGAACTGTATGGCCCTGTACACTTTAGTTTACATGATGTTGACATGGCTCAGAGGAGTACTGATGCGTTCATAGTTCAGTGGCTGCTGGCTCTGAGGCCCCACCACTGCAGCAGCCTCACCTACGCTGTCTCCTTTGCCTTTAGGAGGAGGACGAGGTGGCGGACGATGAGACCGTCAACCAGATGATTGCCAGGAGCGAGGAGGAGTTTGAACTATTTATGGTCAGTCCTGTTGTTCAAGTTTGGCACTAGTTTAGTATGAATCCTGGCTACCAGAGACTATAACATACCTAACCCTTAGATTTCTCTTCAGTGACATGATTCTAGCCTAACAAGCTGATGAAATGGAATCAGATGCATAGTCGTTATTTGGAAAACATATCTAGTGTCCTTCCTCTATCTATCTATCTGCCTCTCTCTTCTCACCCTGTATCTGTGTGTCTTTCCCCCTGGCCAGCGTATGGACCTGGACCGCCGCCGCGAGGAGGCTCGCAGCGTCAAGAGGAAGCCTCGTCTGATGGAGGAGGACGAGCTGCCCAGCTGGATCATCAAGGACGACGCCGAGGTGGAGCGCCTCACCTGCGAGGAGGAGGAGGAGAAGATCTTTGGTCGCGGCTCTCGAGCACGCAAGGAGGTGGACTACAGCGACTCGCTCACCGAGAAACAGTGGCTAAAGGTGAGAAGTTACACGTGTGCGTGTGTGTGTGTGTGTGCGTGTGCGCATATGGGTTTAGCTGCAAGGAAACCATTGAAAGAACAGGAAAAAAAGCTACCACTTTTCGAAATGTGCAATATAAAGGAGCCGCCAACTTCAGAGCTTTTTTTGTCCAAAGCGCAGAAAAACCTTCAGTCAAAAGCTCTGTCTTGGCATTTGATTGTTTGTATTATTATGTTTGATGATTGAGTATCCTAACAAATGATTGACTCCCTTCCCCTGACAGGCCATAGAGGAGGGCAACCTGGAGGACATCGAAGAGGAGGTGCGTCATAAGAAGACGACCCGGAAGCGCAAGAGGGACCGCGACGTGGACCTGCCGGGCCCCGCCACGCCCAGCTCCAGCAGCGGCCGCGCCCGAGAGAAGGACGAGGAGGTCAAGAAGCAGAAGAAACGCGGTCGTCCCCCCGCGGAGAAACTGTCCCCCAACCCCGCGGCCCTCACCAAGAAGATGAAGAAGATCGTGGACGCCGTCATCAAGTACAAGGACGGGTGAGTCATCTTTGTTCACGCCTCGGCTGAGGTCACGACATTTGCGGACAGCTGACAGCCAAATGTTCTTACTGCTTACACAAGTGCTGAGTCTCACAGACCAAGTATGAACTGAACACAAGTTCCTGGTGTGGTGGAGACCATCGATCACAGCAAATAACCCATCATTATGATCATTCAAAACATCATTCGATGTGCCAAAGGAGAATTTTCATTTGATGAAAATAAAGGTCTCTTATCTTTATGATGCAATGTCAGAGCAGACATGTTTACCTGTTTACCTGGACTAAGACCCCAGCTCCCAGCTCTGTTTACCTGTTGACGTCCCCTGTCTCCCCTGTTCCACAGCAACAACGGGCGCCAGCTAAGTGAAGTCTTCATCCAGCTGCCATCTCGTAAGGAGCTGCCTGAGTACTACGAGCTCATCCGCAAGCCTGTCGACTTCAGGAAGATCAAGGTACGTGAGAGGGGAGGAACCAATGTGTCTTTTGTTTGTTTCATTCAGTGTCACTGCTAATGTAGAAGTGAGGGAAACCCATAAAACGAAAATATAATTTTCCTCGATAAATCTTTCTTACATATCTCTTAAATTATATGATTGAAAAGGATTAGCAGCGTGTCTTGATTTCCTGAGTTCTTTTGTGTAGATAACACACAATTTCCTGGTGTTACAATAAATTCTGCCCCCTCTGGCCTGTTACCTGCTGTGCTCATCTGACTGACTGCTGTTCTCATTGACCCTCCCTCTCGTCCTCCAGGAGAGGATCCGCAGCCATAAGTACCGCAGCCTGAATGACCTGGAAAAGGACGTGATGCTGCTGTGTCAGAACGCCCAGACCTTCAACCTGGAGGGCTCTCTGGTGAGTCTCTGTCTGTCAGGAGGGACATGGAGGGGAAAGGGGACCCAGCAGTATTGTGCATCTTATGCTTCAATGTCGAATTTTGCCCACCAATTTACACAAGGCTAAGTAGGATTCAAGGAGCCTTTCATAGTTTTTTTAAAGATAGGCGCTGTGCAATGCTAGTTCCTCTCTGATGCCCTCACTTGCTTTACTTACTTAGGCCCATGGCTCCTAATGGAGCATAGGCCATCCACGACATGGATATAGAACAGTTCTGTGTTCTGGGCTAGCCTGCACCGGTAGAAGTAGTAGCATTTTTTTGGCAGCTCGCGGTCATAGACGGAATTGTACACCGATTTACACGACATTCACATATATCGAAAATATATAAAAACACGCTGAAATGCCGCGCTCATAACACCGCCGGCCTCTCATCGTGTTTCTCTGCGGCATCTCCTCTCTCCTTCAGATATATGAGGACTCCATCGTGCTCCAGTCGGTCTTCACCAGCGTGAGGCAGAAGATCGAGAAGGAGGAGGACAGTGAAGGGGACGACAGCGAGGAGGAGGAGGAGGAGGTGGACGAAGGCTCCGAGTCTGAATGTGAGTGTTAGTAAAACCCTTTTTTCCCCACTCCACACTGAAATATATCATCTGTTGAGGTTATTGCTCTCTGTTGTGATGTATATGGTCTTTATCTCTCTCTCTCTCTCTCTCTCTCTGTCTCAGCTCGCTCAGTGAAGGTGAAGATCAAGTTAGGTAGGAAGGAGAAGGGCGAGCGAGGGAAGATCCAACGCCGGAGGGGCCGTGGTCCACGGGCCAAACCTGTGGTGAGCGATGACGACAGCGAGGAGGAACAGGAAGAGGTGAGACTACACACACACACACACACAGACACCTTTTGAAAGACCCTCTTTATTACATTTGGTTTTTTTAAGCGACTAGTTAAAGCTTGACCTTTCTACTGTCCTTGAGCGAGGTTGTGACCCCTGCTATGCTCTTTTCCCTGAGGGGGCGTCTAGAACCAGTCTGTTAAAACCAGTCTGTTAGAAGCCTCTGGTCTGTTATGGCCGCTGGTCCGAGCATTGATTACATTATCTTATGATGACTGATGGATAGATGATTCACTTACTTAAACAAATGTATTTGTTGTAAGTCGCTTTATTTGGATAAAGGCGTCTGCTAAATGCCGTAAATGTAGAAGCAAAGAAAAATGGTCTGACCAGCTCACACCAAGTTGTCTCTACTACTGAGCCTAGTGCCTTTCCTTTTGACTCAGATGTTTTCTATTTTTTTTCAGTGGAACAAATACTGCTACACTATCCCCCAACCCCCCCCCCCCCCCCATATGGTGTTGACAGCCTTGCTGTGTTGTGTAACAGACTAGTCAGGAACACTTTGACACGGTCACCATTTCACACCTCACTTCTCTGCAGCCCAGTGTTATGGTGTTCTTCTACGTAGGTTTAGTCATGGTGGTAGTCTCTCTCTCTCTCTCTCTCTCTGTTCTTCAACATAGACACTAACACGTGACTAAACCTCTCTCTGATGGCTTTCTTCCTGTTCCTCTGTGTTCCAGGAGCGTTCTGCGGCCAGTGGCAGCGACGAGGACTGAACCACTCCTGATGGGACCAACCAAGCCCACCAAGACCCTCGACTGGAACTTATATATTTTACTTAGATTCTGCAGCGGGGTGCAAGCCAGTGGAGAGGGACCTAGTTTTACCTAGATGAGCTGATTTTTAGTGAGACACAATGTATTCAATGATAACAAAAAAAAATAAACCATCAATTTAAAAACCTTTAAAAAAAAAAAAAAAAAAAAAAGAAGAAAAAAAAAAAAGAAGAAAACGTACACAGAAAATCACCTCCATATTTAAAGCAGGCAAACCCCCCGGGTATGAATAGTAGGACTGTATGTGTCTTTTTGCCTTTTAGTTTTCTCCTTAAAGTGATGACGATTGAGAGAGCTTGGACAGCAGACCGATTGTGGACCACAGGGAGAGTTGACTGACTTTTTTTTTTTTGTTCTTTTTTTAAAGTGATTCTTTTTTTTTTGTTCTTTGTTGTTGTCATTTCCTTTCCTTTTAAGACGGAGCTACTGTTTTGTGTGAACCAGAGTCGCTGTTGTTTCTAAGTCCCTTGAATGCATGTCGTGCGTGTACGTGGAAATGCACCTGGATATGTCGTTCTATTATTGCTCTATGTTTAATTTAAGAGTACAAGCTATGTGGGATCACGGTACGTTCCCCCCCTGGGCCCTGAGGCCTACGGCAGGCTGTGTGTGAAAAGGGGAGGGACTCTGTCTCGCGTCTGTGAAGGGGGGCGTCTGTGTCACTGGATTCCAAAACGTACAATAAAGGCATCTCATAATAAAAACCAATGTTGTCTTTATTTATTCCCATTTAGGATGACGTGTCATTCGTTTTGTGTAGATTTTGAGAGCAGACTCCCCTCTGAATGTTGTACTTATCTGTTATGGCCACTAGGTGGCCCTCTCACCCAGACCAGATTTAATGTATACCAGTACAGAAACGGCCTCTGGATGGAAAAAACATAGGTTGACGATTCTTTTTGTTTTGCCTTTGAAAGTCGTCACTGTAAACAATACGTTGACCACTAAGTGAGAGCTTCCCTCATATGCTAACTGAATTATGTATTATGCATTCTAAGCCAGTGTGTGGTTTTAAGATTCTTAGATTCTTAAAACTGTTGTATTTCACACCGTCTTACACTGACCTCACATTCTAAGCCTCTGATCGCAGCACTTGGCCACAGTCCCTTCCTCTAAGGTCATTCACTGACCCTGACACCCGTTTCCGGCCTCCCCTCACGCAGCCTTGGGTCGCATGCCGCCACACCTGTACAAACAGTGAAGGTCATTCCTCAGTGAGTCTGCTGTGGAGGCGGCTCTCCTTAAGTGGGTTGGAGGGCTTGTTGAGACCGGCTCTAAAGTGCTACCAGCACAGCATGATATCAGAATTTCTAGGAAGGCTTATCTTCCTTCGTGTGTGTGTGTGTGTGTGTGTGTGCGCGCACGTGTGTTTGAAGGCTTATTTTCCACTGTGTGTGTTGTGTTGTGATTGTATGGGGGTAACATAGGCTCCTGGCTAGGTGACCTCTTATTTCTATATTTGTTTCACAGGCCTGATAGTATCCAACCAGGATGGAAGCAGCTGAAATGCCAGTCTCAGGGGGACAGAAGGTGAAAGGAATGCACCCAGTAGTTATACTGTATATGTTTCAACACATATCTACATAAGCAGCCTTGAGTGTCAGCCAAAGACAAACCTTCAGTCTGTCCATGGGAAGAAAACACAGTGTGCTCTTAACCCTCCAATCTCCCTCCTATAATCCTATTGTCCAAGGCCAGGAGGAAAGGCAGAATGTTGTCATATTGTAAATGTACACTTTACTCCCTCTCAAAATAAAAGTCATGCCGTTTGTATTGAGACATAATTACAGTCATATGTTCCATAGCGGCTTTTCTGCTGTTGGCAGACATCCCATCCGTTGGATGGATTGCTACTCTGTACACACTAATGGGATGTCTTGCCAGGTGAAGGCCTTGATTTGGAAACATCAGACTAGGCGACGCGCCAGCACTTTCCCACTGTCCTCGTTTTCACTTTGCAGAACACCGAGTGCAAAGACGGCCGGGAGTCCACGCGGCGTGCGTTACCTCGCTCTGCTAGGGTGAATCACCAGGCCAAACAGGCTCTCCTGCAGCTGGTGGGAGAACCTGATCCGACCCCTTGCCGTCCTTCTGAGCTGAGACTGTGAGGAAGACAGAGAGGTCTCATTCCACAGCCAGAGAGTGTGTTTGTTTTGAGTGGTTTTCAGTAAAAAGAGGGAGGTATTAGAATAGGCTTGTGGAGTACAATGGTACTGGAAGAACCAGAAATGGAATGATCTTTGTTTACATGAGCAAGCTGAGGTGGGAGGGGACTGCACATGCTGAGATGCTGCAGAGGGGGGGGGGTAGAGGGAGGGTGGTCAAGCTGGGGGTGGAGGAGGGTGGGGTGGAGGTACTCTCTGGTTTAATGGTAGATATCACTGCGATGTGACCTCAATGCTTAATCCGCATTCCAATAGAGTGGGGTGAGGAGGGGAGGAGGGGGGAGGGGGGTAGCGCAATTAGGGACTATCTCATTAGGAACATTTGAGGTTCTCTCTCTCTCTCTCTCTCTCGCCACAGTTTCAGAGGCTTTTCATGCCTGTCAGGCTGTTGAAGACCCGGTCGCTGAGAGGACCCACTTTCACCAGAGGGCTGAAAGTGTGCGACTGTCAACTCCTATTAAAGCTCTCAGATGTAGGTTATCCCTCTCAGAATTCATGTGAATGGTCGGCGAACCTCTCTTTGATGTACAGTAAGGCGGATCAGCATGGGATTTGTGCTTTCTCATCTGGGTGCAGTGGCGTGATTTATATGGTTTAGATAGCATGATCTAAATTTGTTCTCCATTATCTTTATTACATCCGTGTGTCACCTCCCTCTCTCACGCTGGAGTGAACAACAGCATTGCCCCAGAAGGAAGGGGGAGGGAGAGAGAAACCTGTCATTTGGAGTTGGAACCAGTATTAAAGCCTTGGCAAGCCTCCTTCCTTCCCATTAGCAGCTACTGTGTGGTAGAAGATCCTCAGCTCTGGTATGAAGCCAGAGGGGATTAAAGCTCCTGAGCTTGTTCTCTCTCCTGGCTGTAAGGCATCGATGGAGGTTTAGGGTGTGCGCTCAGAGTTGGGGTCGGGAGGATTTCAATTCAGCCAATTCTGGAAGTCATTTGAATTTAGAACATTTAAAAAAATTAAAAAATAAAGGGTTGGGTTAGGGCTAGGGTTAAAAACGTTTGAAATAAATGCCCACATTTACAATCATTGCATTGTAAGTGCAGTTTTTCCGGAATTGATTGGATTTACATTCAGTTGACTCCAACCCAGGTAGCCGGGAGCCTATAGTGAGTTATAGGTTGACAGGGTTTCTTGTGCGGTCATACACACACAGATCCATACTCATGAGAACTGGAGCAGTCTGAATGCTTGTTATTGTCTCTTTAGATTTTGGCACCTGGCCAACTTGAGCGACGTGTATCTCTTCCCGCGGAGGTGCGTGCCTGCGTACGTCCCGATGTCTCCTTTCAAAAACACCACTGTGTGCCCACTGATAAACATTAGATCAATACATGGGGAAAAGAAGAGCGAGCAAATGCAGATTATACCAGATTTTTGACTCTCGGGGCCAGCACGATATCCACATGTTTTGCTCTTTTTGTGTGTTTAGGAAATCAAAGTAGTGCCGCAATCCAATGTGTTTGCTGTGCATTTCAGTTCCTCACAGCAATATATATCTGTCAAGTCATTGTGTCAAGTTGTTGTTAAATATTTCAAGCAAGATCCATCTGAGTTCATTGACCTAAATGCTTGAGAATGCCTGAAAACGCTTAAACTTGTGCTGAGTTTTCATTCACTTTTTGTTGTTGAGTTCAGTTAGTGGTAAACCGTGCTGAAACAATATGGTTGTGTAACATTTTTGTTATAAAGGTATTTCTCTGGCCTCATTAGAAAGGACTGTGTATTTTTGTGACACGAGTGCTGAGACCCCGGTTCAAGGCTACCATTTTTTCCATCACGATTTCTCTCTGTTTTTAAAACGTTTATGTGCGTAGTTGAGCTTTATCTCTGTGTTGTCTAAGACGGGTATCTTACCATCTGGACCATTGGTGGAGACTTTGAACTGACATCATGTGCAGCTCATAAATTCCGCAAGGAGAGGACCAGTTCAGTTCGGGACCCAGTTGTTGACAAATGCAGGAAATGATCTGATAACAGACATGAAGGTTGTTGCTTTATGAATGGAGTTATGGTTCAAAGACATCCATCTACATTTCCATGTGTCTCATTCAGTGGATTCTTTGACTGTGATCTAGTGAACGTACCACAAACCAGGGTAAAACTTTGAGGGATGAATGTCAACCACGAATGATGAACACCACTTTCTCTGTTTGTTTACTTGAGCTGTTAATGACATCAATGTTTAATCTCACATAAGTTACAGCAATTAGGCATACAATATTTACAGTACAGGGCCTGTGCTGTAGAATCCCATTACTCACTCTATCACATAACATGTAAGAAAACATGTTATGACAACTTCACAGAAGATTTATCTGTTATTTTGACCAGCTACTGCTGGATTGAAGCCAGATGTGTGCATTGATTTATGCAGCACCTGCCAAGGCTTACTGCAAAACACGTGTGTGTGTGTGTGTGCGCGCGCCCTTCCATGTGCGCCGTGTAACTGAAATGGGGCAGACACACACACACACACACACACACACACACACACACACACACACACACACACACACACACACACACACACACACACACACTAACTGAAACGGTTAAATGGTAGTAAAATAGATCGTCTTAGGCCACGCCTCTCGATTGTGAAGTTGTGTACCTCAGAAATCACACCATTCCAGACCCCGCCCCTCCCTCTCTGGGCCCCTCCTGCCTCCGCCCACTTCTGGACCACATTGAAAATGCTCCGATGTTGTTGCCAAACATTACACATTGTCAGGAGCATCCTTGCCTAACCTCTCATCCTGAGCGCATCTGAAATTAGAGCATACGAAAATCTGACTGACTGAAAATCTTGGAGCACTGCCTTAGAAAAAGCAATAACTTGAACTCGGAAAAGGAATAGTAATATTATAACAGTGTTGTAGCCTAACTGTATCATAGCACTAGTGTTTTTTTTTGTTTTTGAAAAGCCAAACGACAAAGTATAGATGGTTTCATCAGTTCGGCTGCAAATTATGGGACGGACGTTGTTCCTGTCATTGGTGTGTCTAATCTGCTGTTTTGTCCAAACACGTAAGTAATATTTTCATATCCTAACAATATGTGTTTATCGAAAACTTTTGAATTGTTATTGATTAATATTGGCTTATTTGTAAAGCAAAGTTGTGTTTTAAAAATGCATTAGTGCAGAGTACAGCAATATTTGAACTCAATATTTTATTTGATATCATAGCATATTCTACATTTTGAATTTTCACTTTTTAATAGCGCTCTGACAGCACCGGACACAAGGTGATGGGGGAGGGGGTTAATTATTTGCAGAATGTGGGTCAACATTTTTTGTTTTGAAACGGCTGTTTTTGTATAACGTTCT
>NC_139663.1:18002368-18032053 GCF_951799395.1 Argentina silus
TAGAAGTGATTTTCTCTTTCAAGGCCTCAAAGGAAACCATGTTTGAATTGCCTTTGACAGTTTACAGCACCTCATAGTAGCTGTATCCGGCTTGTGTCTTGCTTTTGACCCCTGACCTCTCCCTACAGCTCGGCCCATCTGCCGCCCTGATGAGTTCCAATGCGGCGACGGCACCTGTATCCACGGCAGCCGTCAATGCAACCACCAGTACGACTGCAGGGACATGAGTGACGAGCTGGGATGTGTCAACTGTAGGTCCCTCTCTCTCCTCCCCTGATATATGGAACCTTCTGCAACCCTAACCCTAACCCTAACCTTCTGCAATCACCATCAACCACCTCAGTCTCATCTCCCCTACTGTCCTACTGCTACAACCGCTGACTCATATTCTCTCCTCCTCCACAGTGACGCGTTGCGAAGGCCCCACCAGGTTTAAGTGTCGCACCGGCGAATGCATCAGCATGCTGAAGGTGTGCGACAAGCAGCGTGACTGCAGGGACTGGTCAGACGAGCCTCTCCGGGAGTGTGGTGAGTGGCTGCCACAACGCCAAGCCAGAAAAATGATTTGGAGTTGTTGGACAAACATGTATTTAGGCGGAATATTCTTCAGCCAATTGGTTAGCCGAACGCTATATGAGTGGGTTGGAATTTCTGGGAATGCTAGTAATCGCTGGCTGAGAAGACCAAAAAAAAAAAAAGAGCGTGTTTTAATATGGACTGTTGTGGTAAGCGGTCTCTCTTTGTCTCTCCTTGACCCACTGTAGATTCCAATGAGTGCCTGTACAACAATGGCGGCTGCTCAGACATCTGCAACGATCTGAAGATCGGCTACGAGTGCCTGTGTCCTGCTGGCTTCTACCTGGTGGACAAGAAACGCTGTGAAGGTAAAGCTCCCTCAAAACACACACCTGTATGTGAACCTGCAGAGACAAAGTCCTTCAAACAAAAAACCATGTTGGGGTTCGTACGGTTCCATCCCGTTATGGTTCCACTGCGAATGATCTCTACTCTTTGTGGTACTGGATCTGTCAATAAGAGAGGCCATACCATATCTGGGGGTGGCAGGTATTGCCATGTCTGCTGTCCATGCCAGTGTTGGACTTGAGACTGTTAGGCTACCGTGCCCAGTGATCTGTTTGCTCTAGTCAGTCACGCATGGCACTGGCTGATCAGCTGGCTGGCGTGGTGGGGGTGGCGTGGTGGGGGTGTGGAGGCCGGTCTGTTCCCTGTGTGGCTACCGTCCTGCCGACACACCATGACTCACTGTCACACCACCCTGATCCCGCCCCCCCCCCCACCACCCCCACCCCCCCCCTCCCCTCCCCACACACACACACACACACACCCTCTTGTCTCACGCTGTGCCAAGCATAGAGACAGCAAGGTGACCTCTCGCCTGCCCTGCTCCTCTGTCCCACAGATATCGATGAGTGTGCCAACCCCGACACCTGCAGCCAGATCTGTATCAACCAGCAGGGCAGCTACAAGTGCGAATGTGAGGATGGCTACCAGCTCGACCCGGCCACTAAAGCCTGCAAGGCAATCGGTAAATATGGACCCCAGAAAGACGCTTGAGAAATTATATTTCATAGATATAGAACTGGTTCGCTGTTTGTGTGCTTCTGTGTTACAATTGCTTGTTTTGTCATACTATTCCAATTGGCCAATCAGTGCGTCATGCTGAAATAAACGTTCCCCCCTCTCGCCTGGTCTAGAAGGGACAGTAGCCCTCCTGTTCTTCACCAATCGCCATGAGGTGAGGAAGATGACACTGGACAAGAGTGAGTACACACGCGTCATTCCTCGTCTGAAGAACGCAGTGGCTCTGGACATCAACATGGCTGCCAAGCAGATCTACTGGTCTGACATCTCCCAGAAGAAGATCTACAGGTGAGCAATATATATAGTATTCATCCATTCAGCCATGGTCATTTTTTTCTCAACTAGGCTCTAGATCTTGGCCCTTTCCAATGATAACTGTCTTTTCTCCCTCTTTTCCCGCCCTTTTCCCACGATCCAGAACCGACATGGACACGGCTGCAGACTCCTCCCACCACAACATTGTGATTGGCAGTGACATCGAGGCTCCTGAGGGCATCGCCGTCGACTGGATCCATGGCAACATCTACTGGACCGACAGCATCCGCAGCACCATCTCCGTAGCAACCGCTAATGGAAGCCGCCGCAAGACTCTGATCCAGAATGACCTGGCCAAGCCCAGGGCTATCGTGGCTGACCCCCACAGCAAGTAGGTCCAACACTCACTTTAGCAATGAACATACCGACCGGTGATGGAAACAAGCATTTATGAGGTCATGATTTGACAGTATATAGCGTACAATCAGTGTTTTCTAATGCCGACCATATTGGTAAATAGGTGCCTGAAGTGTTGGATATTGATTGAAACTGTCTTTTTGATTATATGTGTTCTAATATGTGTTTTTCTGCTCTCACAGCTTCATATACTGGACTGACTGGGGCACCCCAGCCAAGATTGAGAAGTGCGGTCTGAACGGAGGGGACCGTGCTGCTCTGGTCACAAATGATATTGTGTGGCCTAATGGAATCACCCTAGGTACTTGCATGGCACCAATGTGTGTGTGTGTGTGTGTGTGTGTGTGTGTGTGTGTGTGTGTGTGTGTGTGTGTGTGTGTGTGTGTGTGTGTGTGTGTGTGTGTGTGTGTGTGTGTGTGTATGCACACACGCGTGTTTGTGTGTGTGTGTACGCATGCGCATGTATGTGTGTGTGTGTATGTATGTGTTTGTGTGTGTGTTTAAGCGTGGTCACTCTGGCCTGACCTGTTTCTCCATTCCTTTCCCCTGGTCAGACCTGCTGAACCAGAGGCTGTACTGGGTGGACTCCAAGCTGCACACCCTCTCCAGTATTGACGTACAGGGTGGCGGCCGAAGAACTCTCATTCTAGACGACCAGAAGCTGTCCCACCCCCTAGGGGTCACTGTATTTGAGGTGAGCCCCCCCAATCACTTCTACTTTCCAGGAACTCCATGCTCAAACAACAGAAATAAGCATAATACGACACATGATCAACAACCACTGGCACCTTGTCACTTGTTACAGATGTCACAATATATCCCGAATGGAGAAATGTACTGTAAAATGCGATCATTAGAACATGCAACAAATGGACCATCACTGGGACTTACATTCAAAGTACTTTGGCACTTCCATAGATTTTTTTTTTTTTGTGTGTGTTAAACATTCCCTGTGTTTTGTGTTTAGGAGAAAGTGTTCTGGACCGACGTCAGCAACAATGCCATCATGAGTGCCAACCGCGTGACAGGCAGAGACATCAAGGCCGTGGCAGAGAACCTGGCATCCCCAGAGGACATCGTGCTCTACCACAACCTCAAACAGCCAACTGGTACGCACCATGTCTCAGAGCTTTTACGCCTCACTATATAGTCATGTTGTACAGAATAGAATAGCTTATGGTACTTTCACGTAGGTGGCCAGGAAAATAGATAGTTACGCCTCATGAAGTCTCTTCCAAATACAATGATGGGGCATGTAGCCTTACGCTATCTACTACAGAAGAAGAGCAATGTGTGTGTGTGTGTTATATTAGGGTAAGCTGCCCCCCTCCTTAACCCCCCCTCTCCCCCTCTCCCTCCTGCAGGTAGAGACTGGTGCAAGGTGGCCAACGGAGGCTGTGAGTTCCTGTGCCTGGCGGCCCCCCAGGTGGGCAGACATTCCCCCAAGTACACCTGCGCCTGCCCTGATAACATGATGCTGGCCAAGGACATGAGGAAATGTGTTCCAGGTATGTGTCTAGCTAGATACCACCAGGTAAAAAACACTAAACACGAAGCAAACACCAGACAAAGATGTTGTCCCTCCCTCTGTTGTCTCTGACCTGTGTTGTTTGTGTCCCAACAGGTGTGCCAACACCAGCAGCCCCAGTCCAGCCCCAAGTTCCAGCCACCAACCCACCACCACCACCGGTGCCCGCCAGTACCACACCCCCCAAGCCCCCTGCCCCCCGCCCTGCCACCACCAAAGCCCCCGTCATCATCACCACCACCACCGCCATTCCTGTGCCGCGCCCTGCCGCGCCCGTGCCACGCACCACCCCAGTCCAGCCGGAGAGGCCCAAGGTCATCCAGACCACCACAGAGGCCCCAGTCACCGCTCCAGGTGAGCATATTGTAGGCGGAGTGTGTGGCCTCTCAAAACTCGACCCATAAGTTAGGGCACACCAATGATGACTTGAAGAGCCTTTAAAAGAGGAGACTACACCAGAACATGGGACTCTGACAGGATGTATCATTGAACTAAATGTTTCTCTTTCATGATTTTTTGCTTCCTTTAGACGTCCATCATCAATTTGCTCCTGCTATCCCCAAGACCGCCCCCTCAACCCCAATGGCTTTGTACATTGTCTTACCTATAGGTAAGTTACCTCAACAGCCCTGACCTGTATATAATATTCACTATACAAAGTGTAGAGGATTACCCTCAGACTGATATTAAACCCCACCTCAGCACCCATGAGTATCAATGTCTCCCTCTGATCTGTTTCTCTTTCCCTCCCTCTCTCAGCCATCGTGTGCCTGGTGGCCTTCGGCGCCATGCTGCTGTGGAGGAACTACAGGCTGAAGAACACCAACACCATCCACTTTGACAACCCGGTCTACCAGAAGACCACTGAGGACCAGGTGCACATATGCAGGAGCCCCAGTCCAGACGGCTACTCCTACCCACCGGTGAGTCCAAGCAGTCATACAAACTGTAGGTGGTTATCATGGGGTTGTGGAGCTGATCATGGGGTTGTGGAGCTGATCATGGGGTTGTGGAGCTGATCATGGGGTTGTGGAGCTGATCATGGGGATATGGAGCTGATCATGGGGTTGTGTAGCTGATCATGGGGATATGGAGCTGATCATGGGGTTGTGTAGCTGATCATGGGGTTGTGTAGCTGATCATGGGGTCAAGGAGCTGATCATGGGGTTGTTTACCATGGGGATGTTGTAGCTGTGTATCACAGAACTGAACATTGGTGACCTAACTATTTCTCTTTGTTTTCTTATTTCTCTTTTTTCAGAGGCAGGTTGTGAGTCTTGATGATGAACTCTGATCAGTACTACAGTACGCTGACGACCCTGGCCCACACGAATGCTAACAGCGGAGATAGAGAGCAGAGGAGCAAGAGAAACGTGTTATAATATAAGCTACCTGGAGGTCCTTTATACCTCACAACCTCAGACCATAAGAAGCCAGAGAAGGTGCCATCCAGTACACCATGTGACCAAACCACTATATCCTCAAAGACAGACGAGCGATCTGGAAGGAAACGCAAGAAGGAAGGGAAAAGATTTTCCGTCCATGTGTCCGTTTAGTGATCATCGCCTCGTTAGGGCACCACCACCCAGACCCACAACAGACCCATCAACTTCGTCTTCAACTTCAACTTCACGATGATCAAATCATCATGCCTGGGATTCATCGTTCCTTTACATATCGTAGTCTTTTTTTTCTTCCATTTGTCTGAACTGTGAAATGTCTTACAAATGGAGAAGGACCGTCCTGATGTTGAACCACTTCATGAGAGAGCAGTTAGTGTGGTAGTAACAGTGAGGAGGATTTGAGCGTCTTGTGTTTGTGAAAGATGCACCCTTGATACATGGCTGCAACCACTTAGATATGGAAAAGCTCTCTTTTTCTTGTTACGTGGAAATCCGAGATAAGGTTTTGTAAATAGTAGTTAGTGGTTTACTTTGCTCATGACAGAAAATGTAAAATGTTAAGAAATATTGAACAGATAATGTCTTGCACTATTTCTCTGTTAATTTCATCGCCCCTTTTTGTAATCAGCGAAATCTAATTGGAGATAAACAGACTTTTTTTTAATCTTGAGGCAGGCATATACTAACACCAACATTGAATATTGTCCAGAATTCTCAGTGTGCCAATTTAACCAGTCTGACCTCAATACATCAAACAAGTCAAATCATAGCTTTCTGTACCATTGCCTCACTGTTGGAGCAGTATCCAAATGGACTAACCCTAACCCTAACCCTAACCCTAACCTGCAGTGGTTAAACACACTCAGAATACATACTCTGACACCTCCTCTGCTGTGTCTAAGTGCCTTGGTAACAGTACGTTTGGGCGAACATTCCATTTCTCTATGATGAGATTGAGACTCGGTGTGTCACCAGATGTCTTTCCAGCTCAGAGCTTGTTGCTTTTCAGTTCAATCCACGCCATAACATCTGTAAACCAAAAGAGTCCGCCTGAGATGTGTCTTCTCTTTTCTCTCATTCCACCTCCTTCTCAAGCTTTCCCCCTCCCTCTCAGGCCCACTGTGTCAGAGCAGTGTACGATTGTGGCATTTTCTTCTATGACAGAAAGCCTTAAGATAAAGGTCACAAGATCATGTGACCAATCAAGCCATGTCCATCTCTGTGTCCATGCAACAGTGTACAGACAAGCATCATGATGTCTTCCATGAGGTCCAGAAACGTTCAGTTGCCTTCGCAATGGTCTTACAGCATTCTTTCCTAGAGAGAGCTAGGCCTGTGTTTATTCAGCTGTGTCTAAACAGATCCTGACAGTTCTAGCAACAGAACCCGTGCGCGCCTGTTGTATATCACACGCTGACAACTCATGGGTGCCTTTTAACAAAAGTGTTATGTTTAGCATACTAATATTGGTGCTTATGTGGTTTTAGACCACAGCCTTTCACACTTGTTTCTCCGAGATTAGTGGGAAACGGATGTCTCTGTTTGAATGTGTCTGTTTACAATGTAATGTATTTGACTTGGAGGATGTGGTGTGGCAGGGTTATAGGCATTACGTTGAGGGTGAATGAGGGTATAGTGACATAAGCCTAACAAAGACATTATTGTTGTGAAATGTGTTTGTGTTTCTGTTGTAGGGGATTTCATGTTGGGTTGGGGCTAAAGAGACTAATTCATTCAATTGCCAGTGAAGCCATATGGAATAAATCCAGAAATGATTGTCAACTAATATCAGCAACAATGCAGATTATGTGTAAATATTATGTTCATATTATGTAAATATGTGTTCTTTCCGTTTTGGTCATGATGTCTTTGTGTAGAATTTGTACACTTTTAAACTTTTGCTGTACATAAATAAATGTAGTTTCTATTTATTTTAGAATCATAACACTCTGATTGGTCATTGCATTCCATTTTGTGTATGCCTTTTTTTGCCTTATAAGCCTTGTGCGATGGATGGTAGCATTCATAATTATGTTGTAACTGACCACTAATGTAGTCAAACACAATGTTTAACAGTTATTAATTGTATGGAATTATGCTTAATATACAGTATCAGATTGTTTATACTTATAGTAATTTTTAAAGTCATTTTTCAAATTGTTCTTGATTTCATCATGCATGTAGGCCTAGTAAATTGTTAAGAAAAAAAAGATGGTCATTGTTCAGCTTCTCTGTAAATTTGTCATGACAGTTTGGTTAATACCACTATATTTCTGTAATTCCTGACAGAAACATGTAGATGTACTGTATTTATTCATCAAATTGTACAATAATTTCTATGTAAATACACAGCTGTTTTATATTTCCTGCCTAAGTTGATTTATTGTGTTGTGAATATATGGACTCAGACCTTTGAACCTTTTGTGAGCCTGTTTTGTTCTTCCTCCCCTGTCTTTCCATTCATGGGCATACAAACTAAAGATTCATGACCCCCACATCTCTATCATGACATACCCACCTCGATTAAACCATAAGAGTTCCTACATAACATTTATAGACTGCATTTTCCATAGGAGGCTTCTGTATAGCTTGGCAACCCCAAGGTTACCCCACAACCTTCAGACACGATTTAGAGAAGACAAGTGAGAATTCTTCTAAATTCCAAGAATTATGGTTTTCATCTTTTTGTTTTGAAGGGTTTCCTGTCTATGCATGTGGTGTCCATATGCCTTTATGGGTCATTCCCAGCTGGTTTGTCTCCCTCCGACCATGTGTCAAGATAAAGACTGTGTAACTGAGTTAGGTACAGTATGCGGTAGATAAAAGTAAAACATGCACAGGTTAAAAACATGCACTGCTACTAGTTTGATATGCTACCATGAGTCCCGTCCTGTCTATGACTGATTTCATCCAAATAATATCATATTCTATAATACGGAGAGCACATAGTTTCTGAGAAAATCCAAAGCAGTGATATTCCCACAACAATGATGAAGCAACAAGTAGCAATAAGCACACAAGAACATTTATTGCCTCATGTATGACAGCTCACCAGTTGGCATGCTTCGAAAGAGAAAACATGACAGGTTTTTAAAGGGTATTGACTTATTCTCAGCATAGCAAACAAAAGCATGAAGGAGAGGTTACATTTCCATGGTCAATTCTCAGTACTTTGAGAACAAGTTTAAAAGCAACAAAGTGACATGGTTTACATGGTTATACTGGCTCTTCACAGTCACGTTCACCGTTCAGTATGATTTAAACCAGTGCTGCACAGGTAATCACAGTATACAGTACCAAGATTATTGCTAGCTAATTACTTGATCTTATCAACCATTAGATTCTAATGCTGATGTATCTCAAAAGATTGATAATACAAACTCCCTACGTCATTATGATGCCATATCATCATCGGCTACACTGTCTCTGGCCTCTGTGAATGTAGACACGCTTACAAAGTCACAATAATACCATGCTATGATGTCTGCTCCACAAAGAGGATTTAGCAGCAGTGTCAAACAAAAAGAAGGAGAGGGGGGTGAGGAGAGGTCTGATGTAGGTAGAGGTCTGAAGTAGGTAGAGCAATGTTTGGGCCCAGAAGTCACTTACTTGCCAGAGGCTTGACTGACCTACTAAATGGTCAGTGAGGATGGCGATGTTGGATACCAGAGAAATGCATCACATATAAAATAGACTTGTGGTCAAAATGGGATATGTGGTATTTAGGCTCCTTATTCACGGTTGCTAAGCTATCTGTCATGGTACAGTATCCCATTCATTTTATAGCATAGTTATATTTATATATTGCAGGATTAGAAATATGGATACTGTATACATTACAAGATTAGATAAGATAGTAGAGTAGATTAGTCTATGACATGTGGATGAGTCCCACCTCAAACATGAGACTTTTATCTGTCAAAATACTGACTCATCTTTCTGTCCCTCAGTTGTAGATTGTGTGGTGGCCTCAGAACAATGTGCAAGGTCAACACCAACATTAATGGGATGAGAATTAGGTCTCAGGCTCTGGTCAATCGTTCATGTGCCTCAACGGCAGCAGGCTCTTGTGCTGTAGGCAAAGTTCAAGGCTCGAGTAGCGGATAAGTGATAACACATGTTAGGAAAACATAGGCTGACACACAGGAATACTGTACATAAACACATACTTACTACATAGATAATCTTTTTTTTTGTAGGTTTTAGGGCATTTCTGCTTTATTGGGACAGAGATAGTAGAGATTGACAGGAAGGATGGGTGAGAGAGAGAGAGAGGAGGGATGACATGCAGGATATGTCAATGGCCGGAATCGAACCAGGGACCTTGCGATGATATGGTATGCGCCTTAGTGTGCTACGCCACTGAACGCCCCCTACATAGATAATCTTGTCTTTTTAAGGGTGGCCCACATTGATATTTCAATTCTTATGGGGGGGCTCTGATTTTTATGGGGTGCCTGCCCCCCTACCTCAAACCCCTTTAAATCAAACAATGGTCATGGTCTTATGCTTTTTGGCTATGCAAAGAAGGTTTGGTTCTGCAACACTTAGATGACATTCAACCAAACAACAATACAAGAAACAAGAAAATGACCTAATTTCCTGTGTACCAGTGTACCAGACTTTTTGTTTTTGTTGGCATGAGGCCGCAGAAAGACAGGATTTTTCGGGGAAAGCTTTCATCTGATATCATTAATCATTTACAAATCAGTGGGGGTTGTGTTCAGTGTAACTGGAAGTTATTCCCCATGACTATTTCTCAAAGATGTATTAGATGTCAAGGAATGTTTTGGTATCATTTGGTGGAAAAGCAGACTTAATAAGGTTGTTGTAAATGTAGATCTGTGAGAGGTGGTTTTGTTGTTGTACCCTTGAATAACCAACCAACACTTCATTCATCCAAAGACTTCCTCATGTTTTCGTTTGATTCCAATTCCGTTTTGATTGTGTCATTTTCCCAGTAATTCTATGGATATGTTGTAATCTACCCTTCCAGTTAAGATATAAAAGGTGACAAGTATACAGAGACTTGAGCAACTGTTTCAGTGTTGTTATTTCCTGTTATTTTCCACTACATGTAGGCGTACCTATTGGCAAATAGGCTAAAGATACCGTAATAGATTAGATAGCATATACAGTAAATCCCTTGCTTTTATAATAAAATGAGTCACTCCTTGTTTTTCTCTCCTTGTTTGTCCATAAAGGACAGTTTTAGTCTCACTCTGTATACTACTGTATACTCACTACATGCTGTAAATACATGTGTGAATACTGTACTGACACTATTCACTATTCAACAAACTTTTCTTCACAGGAGATAATATGAGGTCCGACTCCACGACATGGAATCTTATCAACCGAAAATACGTTAATTTGAGGTAAACATAAAAGTAGAGACAAGCCACACAAACTCCACTCTAACACCATCCTTACATTTTCTGTGTCCATTTTGTTTCTGCCAAGAGTATATGTGGAGGGAAGTATTTACATTTCTATACTATTCAATAAAATTATAAATGTTGTGCTTGAGAAGTTATAACCTAACATGCATGTTACCTAACTACCCTTCATAGGGCTTTGATAGAATGAAAAAAATGAGCCCTAAAAATGATCTGTTATGATTACAACAGATTTCTTAAACCCAGGAGGTTGTGATGTTGTATATGACTAAGCTTACTTAGTCGTCTCATCTACAATTCACCCATCTCCAATTCACAACCAACCAAAAAAAAAAACGTGTACCAATTTGAATCTAACCTGCTTGTAAACATTGCTGCCAAATCCTATTAGGCAGTTTCGAAAATTGCTTCCATAACAGAATGAGATAAAGAACAATGTCATTAACTGCTATCTGTAGCCTACTTGATTTACAGCGCATACAGTATAACAATATATACTTTTATGACACAACTCAAGCTGAAGGACAAGTCCTGTTGCTCTTTAGGTGAATATTTGGTACAAGCTTTGAAGTTCACATGTCTGTGATATCATATCAGACTCTAAATAAACACCTTCCTCTCTCTAGATCCCACAGCCTCACCCACTCCAGCCCTCCAATGCTGAGCCGATTCCTCCAGACATGAGGCAGGGTAAAGTGGTTGGGCGAAGCTGTTTAAGGTCAATAATACTTAGCAAACTGTCTCTTTCCATTCTGCGCTAATATTTACTTATGGTGGGATTTGTTATTTGACAAACTTCCTACGGGCGGCTGATAAGACAAATGTATTGCCAGTGGACTAGAACGTCATAATGATGTTGTGCTTTATTGGGGGTACAATGGGAGGGATATCCTATTGACGAAATCAAGAAAGTGACAGTGATTTTGCAGTGAACAAACCAAAATAATTAATCGCCTATGTCACATAAGAACAAATATACATTGTTTATGAAAGGGTATGTAAGGGGGTGGAAGAAGTTAGGGGTGACAAACAGAATCAATGAACCGAAAAAGTTCTGTCTCAGTATAAAGAGGCAGTGGGCATACACTTGCATTACATTTCTAAATAATGAATATTTCATCATTGTCCTGTTTTATAGCAGGTCAGAGCAGGGACTGTGACTGTGACTGCATGTCCTCTCTTGGCCTGCTTGCCACGGATAGACATGAATGACAGAAATCTTAAAAACGTACATGTGTATCTTACTTATGTTAGTCAATAAGCAAACATAAGAATGGGAGCACCATGATGGAAATGTTTGTTGACAGTTTGTATTAGAGCGCCCCCCAGTGCATCTGTGACAGAAAGCCCCTAAATAAGCACACACCAAACGTAGTAGATGTGACATATATTGTTGGATAAGTATCACACTGCAAAAAAAGTCATTGTTTGAAAATGTTTGTTTGCCTATTATTATAATAATATCTAAAGTATAAATTAATTAGTCATATTAATTGACAAAACGGTTCATAACTGTCTACGATTGGTTCTTACTTTGCCGGAACTCTGAACTCTCCGGAACCCACGTGGTCCAGCTGTACACACATGCTGCTGTGGACATGTCTATACGAGCACCTTTCCCTAAATTACTGATACTTTAAAAAAATATATATATATATTGTTAAGTTAACAGTTAGACATGTCAGGCAAGTCAGAACTGAAGATTAATTCTAAGTTTGCGGTGAAATATGAGAAATATAGACAAAAAGAAGAGTTACAAAGGCGTAAGTATCTCTTGCCCAGCATGTTAGCTAGCCGGATAGCTTACTGTGGCTAGCTGGCTAGCAAGCTAGTTAACATTGCTCTCAGTTGTTGCCCAGACTATTGCACTAATTTATGTTGAACACTGTTTCATAACAGTGAAGGATCGTTATGGGGACCAAGCTGACGACAGTGAGTCACGTTCTTCAGACTCGGAGTCAGATGATGAAAGTGAGGTGGTAAGTATCTACTAGCTAGCTAGCTAAGTAGTTTCCATCAACTTGATCAGTGTGATCAGTCTGATTAATTTGCCATCATGATGTGTCCACAGGAACTGGACCCCAAACTTGATAGGGACTTCTACAGAACCCTGTCATTGTTGAAAAAAAAAGACCCTAAGATCTACCAGGAGGATGCAAAGTTCTACGCAGACGAAGGTATGCTATCCGTTTACATGAGTCTTATTCTAGCCCTGTTGGTATGGAACAACTGGTTATTATGGTATGACAACAACACCATGAACGAATTGTTTTGTACAAGGGATGTCTTTCACACGTTGCCCTCTGCGCTGATCTCTTTCTTAATCAGATCCGTCTGCTAGTGATGCCCAGCCTTCAACCTCAAAGAAAGCTGAGAAGCCAATGTTCCTGAAAGACTATGAGCGTAAAGTTATCCTTGAGAGGGGAGGGTGAGTGAGCGACTATTTCTCTTGCATGTGTATTGAGACAGTATTCTGTACATGATATTTGTACTAACATTTTGTCTGGTTTTCAGTAAATATGACGATGATGATGAGAGTGATGACGAAGAGGCTGCAAAAAGGAGAGAGGTAGACTCAGGTTATGATACGTTCATAAATTGCAAGTAACTAGGGGTTATGTCAAGGGCCATTTGTCATTGCTTGTCTTTGTTGTCTCTTACAGAGAGCTGCATCTCCCAGTTACATGCAGGAGCAGAGGGAACTGAAAGCGAGGTAGGAGTCAAGTTCAGCCGTAATCATTATATTATTGTGTGTTTATGTCCGTAAAACCACGCCATTTCCCCGTATTCACCGTACTGGCCTTTGACACTGTCTTTGTATCCTACCGCTAACACAAACGCTTGCTTCCTTCAGCTTCCAGAAGTTTGTCCAGGACAGTGATGAGGAGGCCGGCGAAGGCGAAGAGGAATTTAAGCTGCTGAAGAGGAGGATCAAGACACAGGAGGAGAAGGTTAGAGTGGAGACCTGAGCTCAACCATCTGTCCTATTTTACAGTAGTACAGTAGTACCCCTGTAGAGATACCTCCTACATCCTTCTAACCCCCAGTCTTTGTAAATCTGTCCCTCAGGATAAAGAGGAGGAGGACTATGTGGACTGGCTGAAAGGTGCAGGAAATGACGGCCAGGAGGAGGTGCAGGATTTGGTGAGTGTGTGGGACAGAGAAAGAGTGAAGGGGGGAGGATATTGTGAGTGTGTGAGAGGCAGTTAAGGAGGGAGCCAGCCAGGGAGGTTGGGAGGCAGAGCGGGAAAGAGAGTGGAGGAAAAGACACTGCAACTGTAATGGCCACTCTCTGACAGACCTCTGAGTGGAGTGTGTGTCCTGTGTTGAAACAGAAGCACCTGAGGGACTACTGGAATGATCCTGAGCTGGATGATAAGGAGCGCTTCCTCCGGGACTTTGTCCTCAATAAGGGCTACATGGAGAAAGATGAGGAGAGGTGAGTTTTTATTTTTTAAATATTTTTTTTTACATGATATTGATTTATTGTATGTTTGAGTTCTTTCCTTGTTTTCATGTTGTCCTTGTGATGAGCTGTGGCCTACGAAGGCCGGAAACGAAGTGCTCAGCGCCACCCTGACTGTTTATTGATAGAGCCTGGTTATGAATCTGTGTCTAGAATCCCCAGCTATGAAGAGGTGCTTCAGGATGACCTGGATGATTCTGAAGAGGAGGGGGAGGCTTTCCTAGAGCGCCAGGAGGACTTTGAAAGGGAATACAACTTCCGCTTTGAGGAGCCCGATGCCACAAAGGTGAACCTCTTCATCCGAGTACAAATCTCTTTTCACACAGTGATGCAGACTCTTACCTTTATACTCTTGTACGGTTCCTCTCAGATCAAGACATATCCCCGTACCATTGCCACCTCTGTCCGCTCCAAAGATGAGCGGAGGAAACTGAAGAGGGATGAGGTGAAGGAGAGGAAGACAAAGGAGAAGGAGCAGAAGCACGAGCAGCTGAAGATGTTGAAGAACCTGAAGGGCAAGGAGATCATGGAGAAGTTGCAGCGGCTGAAGCAGCTGACTGGCAACGAGCAGCTGGCCTTCAGTCAGATGGACCTGGAGGGAGACTTTGACCCCCAGCAGCACGACCAGCTCATGCAGGTGGGAACTCATGGACACACAGGTCCCCGCAATGAGGAGATGTGCTCTGGATATAAAAAGAAATATGGATATAAGATTGTTGTTGAATGGGGAGAGTTTCAGCTTGATCTCTATGGCCTCTTATACATTTTACAATGAAATATATATATATATATCTCTATTTGCAGAAGTTCTTTGGTGATCAATATTATGGAGAGGACGAGGGGGAGAAGCCCCAGTTTGATGAAGAAGAGCTAGAGGGTAAGAGTTTCTCTCATTATTGGTGACTACATTCTCTCAAGAGGAATTGAATTCCTTAGAATCAGTGGCCTTGTAACAAGTGTGCCTACCACTTTCTCTATTCCATAGAACACTGGAACTGGGACACTTGGACTGGGGAGGGCGAAGACAAGGAACATGTTGAAGACCAAGAATATGGTGGTGAGGAAGAGGAAGGAGGAGCGTATGGAAGCCACCAGCCCGACTGTGAAGATCCAGATTTTATCGTGAGTCTATTTGTTTCTTAAGTGATCATCACTTTGCCATTTCATATAGGTCCCACCTCCAGTGCTAACCTAAAGGGGAGACGATGACGAGTCTGAAGAAGAGGTCCCGCTGCAGGATAAGTTACAGAGCAGCTTGTGCAGTGCTGTACTGTCGTTCCCCCTGCACACACAAACCTACTTCCTTCTATCCCTGTCTGTCTGCATCCCACGGCAGGCAGGGACGCTTGGTCTCAGACATACTCCCTCAGATCCTATTAGTAAGAGGCTGGTATTATATGTGGTTAAAAGTGTTATTTTCTGTGGTTAATAGTGTTATTTTTCCATCTTAATAAATAAGAGAGTTCCTGTTGATGTCAGAGATGGTCAGGCCTGTAAGATTTTAGGCCACTTATCTGATCTTTCACCTGAACAGATGGATGCAGATTATGACCCCAGCCAGCCGTCAACCTCCAAGAAGCAGAAAAGGAAGGAGAAGAAGAAGTTGACGAAGGAGGACGCTCCGCTGATGGGAAAGAAGAGAAAGAAGTCTCACTTCGCTGAGGTCATCACCCAAAACAAACCTGTGTTCGATCCCCGTAAGTGTCAGAAAGATCCAGAACCTTGGTTTTAGTTACCTTTCTTCAACATGCTTACCTGGTCAGAAGAGCTACTTTTGAAATAATGTTCCCATTCTATATCCAGTTGAATGTAATGTGAAGACTGTATTTGTTATTGACTTATGATGTGTGTTACAGAGGAGAAGAACTTTGAGCAGTACCTGGATGAGTACTACAGGCTGGACTATGAGGACATCATAGATGACCTTCCCTGTAGGTTCCGTTACAGGCAGGTCCTGGCCAACGACTTTGGCCTGTCAACTGACGAGGTGAGTCTTGTGCCCTCATCCCACTACCGAACGGGGCTGGGCAGGGCTGGCTTGCACTGCATCTCATATCGTTGCTAACAGTGCTGGAAAGAAAAGAAAATATCAGAGCCAGCACAGTTCGGTTCGGCCTTCTAGTGTGTAAAGCCCCTTGGACGCTCTAGGTTGGGCTGGGGATGTTTGGGGTTGTGTGTTGTACTCTCCCTGAGTCCAGCACTGATGAGCTGTGATATGACTGATCTGGTATTGCCTCCCTCCGGGGATGGCTCTGACCAGGACATGACTTCAGTTAATCTTCTCTCTGAGCTGGACGAAGGAGGGAAGAGGGAGGAGGAACGGCACTCCACTGTGTGCCTGAATAAATTACATAATAGGTTAACATTAGTATTACAAAATGATTCTTAGATTCTCATTCAGTCAAGGTTCTTGACAACGAGCAGTATAGACCAGAAAAAAACATTTTATTTAACCGTTTATTTTTCCAGGTTCGTCTCAGTGAGATATAATGTATTTTTCAAGAGTGACCTGGTCTAATACCTCCAGTAGTGTTTGAGCTATTACAGCAGCTGCATGTGCTTCAGCTGTCATATAAAAACATGTTCTCTCTCTCATATTCTGTTAGCACACTAACACTGCGCCTCTCCTCAGATCCTGGGAGCAGATGAGAAGGAACTGAACCGCTGGTGCTCCCTGAAGAAGACCTGCATGTTCAGGTACTGAATTGAACCAGCTCTCAGAACGGTTTAACTGAACTAGGTTAATGTGCTGCTGTGAGAAAATGGCTATTCTGACTGTTCTTTCTCTCCCTCTCTCTCTTATTCTACCTCTTTCTCAGGTCTGACAAGGAGGAGATGAGTGATTTGAAGAACTACATAATCAAAGCAAATAATGTAAACAAAAAGAAAGAAGTCTTGAGCTCCTTCTATTCCGAGTGAGTATTGAACATTGGTGTGCACATTAGTAGAATAAACTGTTCAAAAAGTCTGAAAAACTAAAATAGTTTTTTTTTTTTATGACAAAATGTTTCCCTGTTAACATAATCATCACCACTAACCGGTTTGCCTACTCTATCCATCATGTTTTCCTGCAGGGAGGACAAAGACCAGGCGGAAGGCAAGAACAAAGTGGGGAAGAAGAGAAGGGACCGGATAAAGAATGCAGAAAAGGAGGACAAAGGGCTGGATGAAGACAGTGAGGCTGGACCCAGCCAGGCAACCTCAGCATTAGACTCTGCTGAAGGCACTGTGGTCCAAGCACTAAGACAGGCCGGAGAGGAAGCGGAGGAGTTCCTGGTCCCCAAGAAGAAGATGAAACTGGAGGAGGAGAAGACCGTCACTGCCGTCAACGAGACAGCAGGGGCTGTCGTCAAGGAGACAACAGAAGAGGCCAAGCCTAGGACTGAGAGGCCAAAATGGCCCAAGAAGAAACAGAGGCACTCTGGAGGACGCCTCATGCCAGGGCCCTTCAGGGTGAGGATGGGTGGCAGAGAGTTCAGCGGACAGAGACTGAGGGCCTACGGACTGAACCCCAAGAGGCTGCACTTCAGGCAGCTAGGCAGGCAGAAACGAAAAGAAATAAACAAAGCAGAGAAGCAAAAGAGCAAGAAGTGAAGGAGTGGGTGCAAGGACACAATCAGACTTGCCTATCTCCTCATATTATTATCTGGTTGGCAGAGAACAGCATGCCAACTGAATATGTCCAAAATGTGACTGCACATAAAAAATCACAGTGCCTCATGATTCTCTTATCACTGAGTTAACAATGTTATTGGACACTAATAGTAACATATCCAGTTGATAGTGACCAATAAATGCTCTCAAGGATCCTATGTTTCTCTGAAGGCAACATTAGGTTAACTGCTTTTCAATTTAATATTTTAATATATTTTCTTATTTGATCCCTTTAAAACTTCCAACTGGAACAGAGCATTGTTCCCAATTTGACTGTATTTTGTAAAATAAGCAACAAACTTGTATAAATACATTTGTGTACTCACTGCTCCATGTGTGCGGTAATGGTTCTTGACTAAATGACTATACTGTACTCTAGAAAGGACATATACTTCATGTTGTATGTAAGGCAGAACAACTGTTTAGTGGAAGAACACTCCATGCTAATAACTCTCTGAAATATCTTGTGACAAGATGCAGAGCAGGGATCTGTTGACTGATACGCATACATTGTTAATAATTAAATAAATGGGCAAAAATCCTGTTGTCAATTAATTTTATTCACCTCTGCCTTTACCTTGCATTCTTATCACTTTGGCGTCCTCTTGCGGATATGATAGGCAAGCTCTGAATTTGTCTATCGATATCTGTTGACTGTGAATTTTCAGTGAAGTTCCATCTTATAATGTATATTGGAGTAAAATCGATTTTTTTTAATCAGTATGATGACATTTAATTAGTTGTTAATGTATTGAACCCGTTCCATAAATGTCCATAAGACATATTTTCATCAGGCACTTACTCGGGCACCACATTTGTTAAGGCGCGCGCTGGAAGGGCCGCTTTGAATTACGGAAACGGAGTGAAGTGTTTACATCGAGCGAAATCAACGGTACGTTTATGGCTAATATAAACACCAGATATTCATTGTGTATTGGCGTATATGCTATGTAAGATCTTGACAACAACATTGTTGGTAGAGGGTGGTATGAAAGTCATTATTATTGCTAACAACCTTTATACGCCCTAGCCCTGTAAGATGGTTGACACAATAAATACAAGAAGAGTTTAGAGAAGTCTGAGCTGCTCCCCCTGGAAAACGTTATCTAGTATACATCCAGGGTAGTGGGATAATTGTTATGTAACATCATGCGTTTGCTAAACGTGAGCAGCCATTGTTACTTTTCTTAAACATATCCATATCTTCCCCCAGGAAATACCTTTCACGATGTCCCAGAGCGATTTCTTCGAGGAGACAGGAGAGGAGTTGGTCAATCTAATAAAAACCAGCAAAGCTGAGAATGAATTGAGGCTGGTGAGAGAGAAACACCAGACCTTATTTGATCGACACTTGGAAACGAAGAAAACCATGACACAGATTTTAAACAGTAAGGGAAAAAAAATCATCACACACGCTGTGCTAACTGTGTATCTCTGAACCCTGTTTAGGTCCAAGTAGTGCAGTAGTTCCATGCCCTCCATTTTGTCACAATATTGTCCCCTACCAGTCGTATTCTTCTCTCCATTCTTTCATGCTCAGATATAGTCCATGTAGAGGAGAGAGTAGGCCAGAAGCTGCTGGACATGGAGGAGCAGAAGAGCCAGAGAGAGCGGGAACTGGAGAGCCTGGAACTGGAGCTGCAGCAGCATACAGCCAGAAGCCAGAACATGGACTCAGAACTACAGTATCCATAACACAGTCTGTTATGCTCTTTAGTACAGATCTTGTACATGAGTCCATTTGTTCTCTTCAGCTCAAGACATTAGAACGCTACCCCCTGGGCGGGAGTTGTCCTCAGCTTGTCTAACAATAACCAGATTGCAATCCATTGGAGCAATTAAAGATGTCAGTATTATGCACCAATTGAGTCAGGAGTCCCTGCACCAAGCTAAAAAGTTGTAGCTAAGGTGAGCTCCGGTGCTTACCCCAAAAAGTATTGCAATTTGAAGTTCAATTGTAGTGAAAGGGTGCACACGCAAAAAGTCCAAAAGTTTGTTTTTGCTGCTTTTGACATTGAATTGAAGGCCAGCCCAGAGGTTTCTGCCTTTTTCAAGGGATGCTTTTCAAGTATTATCCACCAGACCAGGCAACACCTAAGTGGTGTTGACGTTTCTTTTTATTTTATTTTAATTTTTTATATGTATATCTGTATGTAGGCCTGCTGTTAAACCACTATGTTGAGAAGCATGGCCCTTGGCTGTTCTGTGTGTTGCGTGTTGGCATCCTTGACCTGTTCCCTCAGGTTCCTGCAGAGGGAGCTGGAGACTCTGCGTGACTCAGAGCAGGAGCTGCAGAATCTGCAGCACGAGGTGGACGAAGACACCACAGAGGTCATCCCATCAGCTATGTGAGTGGGACTAGCAGTCAGGGGCCTGGTCTACTCCCTTGACCCTACTCCCTTGACCCTACTCCCTTGACCCTACTCCCTAGACCCTTGTGTAGATCTGAGAGGATTGGATAGGTATAAGCAAGATGGGAACAATTCCACATAGCTTATCTGAAGGCAAGTGGTGGCGCAACTACCATCTTTTTATGTCCATCCTTTTCAGATCTACACAAGTGTCTAGGGAGAAGGGGCTAGGCTTTGTTTCTGGACAGGGCCTAGCAGTCATGTTATGGAGGGAGTCACTCTTAACTCTGTGCACTGTATGGTGAAGTATCTCCAAGACGCTGGTCTTGGGCCAGTTTGAATTTTCCCCACGAATGGTTAAGGTTAGGATTTGAGGACGGCAAGCTGATCCTAAACGTGTGCCTTGGTAAATCTCTACCTGGTGCATTTACTGTACATATGCCACCATATCACAACAGGCTACTACACCTAGAACAGCCCGTCACAACACTGACCGTACCAGAGGAGCCATTGAGCACCAATCTCCATGAGCAAAGCAGTCCAACTTGACTTCCTTTTCTGTTCCCTCCACCACAGATATGTGGCCCAGCTGTACCACAAGGTCACCAAGATCAAATGGCAACACAACACAGAGCCACACATTCTGAAAGGGGGTAAGTGTCTGTCACTGCATTCACCCACGCGATTCATCCATTGCTTTGACACTCGGCACGTACTGTATGGAGTAGTTTGTTTGTGACGGTTTGACATGGGGTTTTGGTTGCACTGAGCCAGGGCTTGACTGTGTGTTGCTTCACCCCTTACAGTGCACTATGGAGCAGACCTGGCCACACCCATCAACATGGACACCTCTGTGCGTTCTCGCTGTGCGGTCAGTGACGACCTGTGGGGCTTTGTCAGCACTGAATGGTAGACATGTGGAGGAGAGAGAGGGAGGCACCTCACCTGTCCAAGAATTGTATGTCTTGTCTTGTTATATTTATATGTTTTGTATGATGTTCTAATAAAGACTCTTTTTTTTCCACACTAAAATTGTTATTACTATTTTTGGGATTGACTGATATAACATGTTTTTGATATAACTGATATAACCATAGTTCAGCTTTTCGAAACACAACATGCTTTGGAATGTTTATTTGGGTACCGGTAATGAACTGCACACCTAGCTTGCATTTTTATCTTGATGCAGACAATATAGCATTTCATTGTATTTTTGTTTATAAAGTGTAGTATTTCTATCATTTGATTCCTATCTTTGCTGTTTTCTGACATTAGGTGTCGCTGCAAAATATTTTATAGACTAAATTATGCATCAAAGCTATAACATAAGTTTCCATCTACAAAAGCATATTGTGAGTTGGTTAGGAAATGGAAATATGGAAGCATAGACATGTTGCTATTAATTCATATTTTCATGTATAGGGAAAGGGAAATGCTATTATTTCTTTCTAACTGTACCATTGGCCATTGTGTTTAGGAGTTTTGGTTCAATGAAACTCTTGAACTAATGCACTGCAATTGTAATTATGTGTGGGTCATGTGTCTTTTGTTATCAACTCAATAATGGTTATTGAAGATGTATTTATGAACATTAGTGTAAGTCTAAGGTAACACACAAGAAACAACCAGCTGACCCATAAGTGGTCAGACGGATTGAAATGCTAGCCAAACATGAAAGCTGCCTCCATCCTTCATCATACCCACTCCTAAAGTAGTTGAAGAAATAAACATGACAGAAACCCTCAAATTAGGCATTATATTGAGCTTTTTTATTGTATTTGTATCTAGACTAAACTTGACCCACTTACCATTTCGGCAACAATTTGCTCTATCTTGTTTTTTTACTTCTATCTTGCTTTGATGATGTCATCATGATTTCCTCCCACATACAAACTTATCATTCCAGGTAAATATCACATCTCTTTCGAAATGAGTCATTTTTTTATTGCCGCAGTGCCAGTGTAGCGTGTGGTGAAGAAAGGTGGAGGGCACAAAGCGGAGGCAGGTTTCAGATGTGGATGAGATCTCAACACATGTGACCATGCACTTTAAGAGCTGCTGGTTTTTGTGTAGCGCCTTACTGGAAATAGGTCATCAACGACGGTATAAAAACTGTTAACATAGCCACAGGCACATGCCTTCTGTTAGGGTGGTTACATTGTGGCGCGTGTCTGTCTGTGTGTGTGTGTGTGTGTGTGTGTGTGTGTGTTTACCATCTGAAGTGAACAACCTCTGATCAATCCAGTCACCTCATTAACCATACATATGTTTTTCACAGACAAACAAGTTGCTCAGTTTCCATATGATAAAATGTCTGTCACAGTCTCTGACTAAACAACAATAAAGATTCATGGTGGAAAGAGGAATGTTTATATTAGTTTTTCACTGATACATATGTGTATGTGATAGCCATCTATTTAGGTCTATTCTTTCTTGTCAGTGTGATGGATAGGAGGGGAACTTCCTATGATAGATCTGAAACAGCTCACTCACCACACTGACACTCACCACACTGACAGACATGCATAGAGGCATCAGGTTTCTGGTGTAATTCTGAGAGATAACAAGTGGCATTTAGATGGAGATTTACACTTTATTCTGTAAAACAATGACCAATATGAATGTTTATGTAAATATTGTTCACATACATTTTATTCATTGTTTGAATGTACACAATATAAACATTGGCGGTAGCCGTATAAGTTAAGTATAGTTCAGATTAAACAAAATGCAGCTCTGATAAGATATCAGAGACTATAGTTCATTTTATTTACACAATATACTGTATAGCGGTATGACAGAAATAGAAATCTTTTCATTTGTACATGTATATACAATGAGAAAACATATTTGAATTGCTTCTCAAACATCACTTTCATTACAATGGAAACGTTATAGCCTACATGGAACCCCCGCAAATATAATCTTGTGCCGCACAAACAGAAGCAATGAACATTCATAGTTTCTGTTCGACTAAATTCTATTGTGTGGCACAATATTACATCAGCCACTGTGTGCAGAGGAAATACATAAATAAAATGTCATCGCATAAGTCTCTCCAGCATGTACTGTACAAGAAAGTTCTGTATTTTATTTGTATTTGTATTTGTCCACGGGCTACAACTATTCACATATGATCTCCATATTCTCAGACCACAAAACCAGGAAGGCGTCGACAGGCCTCTACTGCTGTCTCTGTAAGGCTGCCGCTACATGTGTTGGAGGGACCTCCAAAGATGTGCAAACCCGAAAAAGCATCTGTGTGACGTTCTCTGTGCATCTTCAAGCCACCAAGCCTCTGATGTTGGTCCAGAGACCTCTACCCAAGAATTCCAGCTGACCCGAGATCAGATGACAGAAATTACATGGTTTTGGCAGCCGTTTTGGGTGTGGATGGATGTCCCCTGTTCTAACTACATGTCATTATGTGTTTATTATGTATGTGGAGATAAGGACGAGCCTGATTCTAGACGACATTTGGTTTGAGTCAGTCTAAAGTGTAATTACATGTAGGACATAAATCCATACAAATTAATTGAACTGTTTGATTTCCAATTTTTGTGTTAAGAGAAACATTCATAACGTTCTTCCATTCTGCAGCTACTGGTTGTGCGGTCCTTTGAAACCAAATCGGGTTTTTTTGTGTTTTTTAAATCCTGTTGCAGGATAGGGGTAGGGGAAAGATGGTTTTACTGCAGTTCGTATATAGAAGCTCACAGAATTCCTATACATGGAAGATGTATCTCTGCACATAAAGGTGAATATGTGAATTTCACAGTATGGAAACAGCATATTAACATTATCAGTCAATGAAATGCTTGAAGAGTAATACCAACAAGGTCTTTCTCTGAGGCCGTGAGGTTTGATGGGCAGAAACCTCAAGCTTATTTGTCAGGGAGGAAAACGCCAAACCAAGAAGGAGTGCAAAACACTAGACGGTGGGGTCCATTAATGTTTTCCTCCAGAGAGGCAATAGTTCCTTTTTGACTATTCCCTGCCTTTATCTCCCATACATGAAGTACTCTCACAGTTACAAGACTGTCCCATAGAGAGAACCAGCCAAGAGGCGGGTGATATCTAGAACCCTGCTCTTTGTGCAACAAGACTCCCCCCTATCACTGCTGACTAAGTCAAATTGAGCCATCGCTGGTAAAGTCATGTCTTTGACATCCTGGGGTAGATGGCTTTAATAGTTGAGGGTGAAAAGTTCCCAGAGGAGACCGTGGTCTCGATGCCCTCCATCCTATGAGAGGCCACCTCTGTCTTGCTGGTGCTGCACTCCAGGAAGGGCACCCCTATCTTCTTCACCTGCCCGTCCTTGGTCATGAGGCAATGTCGGCAGAGCAGCCTCAGGATGGCCCGACGCATGTCCTTACTGGTCAGGGTGTAAATGATGGGGTTGAGGAGGGAGTTAAATATGGCGATGCCCAGGAAGTAGTCCGCCTTGAAGAGTATCAGGCAGCCCCGTGCCGGGCACCCGAAGTCCAGCAGGAGGAGGATGAAGAGGGGCAGCCAGCAGGCGATGAAGACCCCCAGCACGATGGTGACTGTCTTGAGTAGGGCCAGGTACTTCTGAGACTTGCGGGCCAGGCCTTTTCGCTGCAGGCCAGGGCCCAGGCGCTGCGTGTTGGACTTGACGATGCGGAAGATGCGCACGTAGAGCACCACGATGGCCAGCAGCACGGCGGTGAAGACGGTGATGCAGAAGAGGATGTAGCTCTTATCGTAGAGAGGAAGCACCGTGGAGCACTGGTCCAGGCGGCCCATGCAGTTCCAGCCCAGGACGGGCAGCACCCCCAGGAACACAGACAGCACCCAGCTCGCCCCAATCAGGGCGAACATACGCCCCCGCTTGGCACCCTGGTAGGGCTTCATCCTCACCATGGTGACGTGGCGCTCGATGGCGATAGCCAGGAGGCTGATGACAGAGGCGGCCAGCGTGATGAACACGCCACCCTCCCTCAGGAACCACAACACAGGGGTCATCTTTAACGTGTTGGCCCCCGACGTCACAATGTTCACCATGTAGGTGAAGCCCGCCAGCAGGTCAGAGAGTGTCAGGTTACCTAACAGGTAGTACATGGGCAAGTGGAATTTCTTATTCTTCCAGATAGCCAATAGGACCACGGCGTTCTCCAGCACGATGAGCAGGCAGACGAGCAGGAAGGCAATGGCCTCTGGTTTGAGTCCGTCCCTGTACCTGTTCTCCTTGAGTTTGCCTGTGTAGTTGTAGTGCTCCATGATGACAGCATTGCTCTGGTACTCCCGGAACATCCGGAGCAGCTGCCCCGCGGAGGGGGTGATGGGGACTGCAGAGGTGGCTGCAGCAGCATACGCAGCATGTGACGCTTCTGTAGACATTGTAGCTATGAGAAAGTGGAAGTTGTGTCCTCTTTAGTTGATCTTTTCAAAATGACATCCACTCAATGTCACATAGTTCTTGGGCAGTTCATAATTCCATCCTCTGTTAAATCAAGGGTTGGAAAGTGTATTGAGGGGGAAGGCAGTAACACAAGTTCCTTAGGAGCATTTGATTGAATCGATATGCTCTGTTTGTATTTGTAATTTTGTGCAAAAAATGTCTGTCTTCAATTTTGAAGGGACGAATATCTGTGTGCGTCTATCTTCTCTTTGTAAATCAAAACCTTTCAATGCTTGACCGATCCACTAGAGGGCTGTTCACAGGAAACCTGAAACAAGAGAAAACAGCATTAACATAAAATACGAATTTACATAATGTTTAGCCTACATAAAAAGCCTATTAAACTTTTATTTCACCTATTTATAAACATGCACAATTCCAATTGATGATTTAGTAACAAGAAACATTCATTTTTATGCTAATGTCTCACTTGTAAATGTCTCACCTGTAAATGGTTATAATATTGAAGATGAAGATCATTATTATCATTATAGTTATTGTATCCGTCTCATAGCCTAGTGTATTCAATTGTCTTGGAGCCATAACAAGTTAGAAATTAACATATAGGTTACGGATTTAATACGGAGGTATTCAAGTAGAGAGGTGTGTGGCAAATGAACTTAAGAAACTGCAATGTTTATTCTCCAGGTGTGTTGGAGAAACTTCGCCTACATTTTACTAATCCATAGAGTATTTATCTCTCTTACATATTTTTAGACAAAACATAACATAAAAACATCATTTTAGCCTTCTGTGATGTATCCGTGAACCCGTGAACACATCATGAACGACTAGTCTACTAGTCGGAACTAGTCTACGAACACAAACAAATAAATGTGGATAATAATATTGGGACCATGTTTTAGTTTTACTCTTTGGAAGCAAACAAATATTTCCCACTATGATATGCAATAATGTCATATATTAATATAGAATTTGCGCCTTTCTCAACAAAGTATGCAACCAGTTGCTATTAGATGCAGGTTGATATCATTGAGTATCACCTGATATCACCTCGCCTTCGATATGCAAATCCATAATCATGTTTCCACATGAATTAAAAACGCTCGCTGTTTTTGTGGAGTCAACATGTTCAACTATTTTACCCATTATATCCGTAGGCCTATTCAAGATGCCACTAAAATAAAAGACGGACTCAGTAAAATCGTAAAAATAGGTAATCAATCTGCATTTTTATCATATGTTTCGTGGAGCCACGAATTACATGTAACGTGCATTATATGCACGTTACATTGTGAAAGGTATTTTGCCTTTAAAAATAAAGCCTTAAATAAAATCTCAACAGCATCCACTCATCATATAAAGCCTGTTATAGCGAAAATATTAGAAACAAAATAACAAAATCAGGAATATAATGCACGTTACATGACTATTAGTCTAGCAATATACAAACACTTACCTTTGTAAAAATGTATTCCCAAGTAACTTTTTTTTCGCCGCAGTTGTCTCACGATGCGAGAGTATGCTGTACTGACGATCAGAGCTGACAGAACGTGAGGAGAGAAAATAGACCGGGCAGGACATAACTTGAAGGGGGCTGGTCTTTACCTCCTCTACCCCCTTGAACGCAGAAGCTGAACTTATCGAAAGTAATGAATTGCCTTTAGGTGGTTTAGACTAGAGCTATATTACGAATGTTACCCTTGTTTGTCATTATGCAGTCAATGCCACTTGGTTAGCATGTGTAATAAGTGTAATATCAGAAGCAGTTTGGCTTCAGGTGTTGGCACAAATGGGATGCATCTAGTTCAGTGCCGTCTGATCTGTTTTAATCTGGTTGAATATATCGTTGTGTTTTCTTCCCTGTGGTCTGTCAAGGTGTCATGTTGATGTTGATTGATTTCTCTGTTTACTCTCCATTGGCTTGATGTTGAAAAGGAGGGTGAAAAAACACTCATAAAGTGGAGTAGAAAAACAATTAGATATTTTACAAGAGTCATAAAGATGAACCATAAAAAACTACTTTTACTATGAGAGTTTTTTGTTTGTTTTAATGCCTATTTTGGGAAATATGCATTTTGATTTAAATGGCACAACACAGACCAAGTTTCCCTTGCTCTTGTTTTTAGGATTTGGACATGGGTTCTGTCTATGTCCACTTCTGTCAATTCCCTGTTTACAGTACAAAGAGGACCTTCGTCATAATCAAGAGGATCAAGAGGATCAGAAGTACACTATTATATGTGTACTGATTTAAAAATGTACTACGCAAGTATGTGGAAATTCCGTAAGCAAACGTCGGGTGGTTGAGTGGCTGGACTACTTTCTCTAAACAGGAAGCTCCCTCATTGTCCCTAGAAGGGAGAGGGATATCCTTGAGAAACACCTATGAAGTCATACTAAGACGGATTTGACACAGGGACTGCATTCCAACCTGACGTGGAAAACTTTGTCCTATGGGACTACAACGTCAGCCATCTTACTCAACTCCAGAAAAAGAGATTGTATACAAATCAGCTTTCCAGTACTACTGTATGAGTAAATGTTTGTTGTTCTTTCACATTTGAGACTTGAAATAGAGTTGTTGTTTTTTTTTAGCTTATTTGGTTCTTGTCTTTTGACCTCATCAAAGTCAGGAGGATAGAGGATCTAAAAAAAGCTTTTTCTCCTTTGACCTCTTAGAAGTAGTTCTCATTTTAACTTCAACTGAGGAGGCAACAGTTCTCACCTCACCTGCTGCTCTGGGGTCAAAATGTTTGTCTCCTTACCCCCACCATGGCCAATTCAGTGATTTTCTAGTTGGCGGTAGGTAGGCAGAAGCCCTGGTGGTGGTCAGCCCTGACATGTCCCCAGCCCCTGCCCCGGCCCCAGCCCCTGCCCCGGCCCCAGCCCCAGCCCCAACCCCAGCCCCAGCCCCAGCCCCAGCCCCGGCCCCAGCCCCAGCCCCAGCCCCAGCCCCTGCCCCGGCCCCAGCCCCAGCCCCAGCCCCGGCCCCAGCCCCAGCCCCAACCTGGATCCCAGCCCCAGCCCCAGCCCCAGCCCCAGCCCCAGCCCCAGCCCCAGCCCCAGCCCCAGCCCCAGCCCCAGCCTCAACCCCAGGCCCAGCCCCAGCCCCAGCCCCAGCCCCAGCCCCAGCCCCAGCCCCAGCCCCAGCCCCAGCCCCAGCCCCAGCCCCAACCCCAACCTGCAGCCCAGCCCCAGCCCCAGCCCCAGCCCCAGCCCCAGCCCCAGGCCCCGGCCCCAGCCCCAGGGCCCAGCCCCAGCCCGGGGCCCACCCAGTGGCTGTCAAGGGGAGATCCTTACCTCTCTGTGGGGGCTGTCAACCAAGTGGCAGTTAGCCTCCCACTGTGACAGTGTGACAGTGTCTCAGCATGTCACCCTGATTACCACACAAAGGCCTGACAGCAGGACACTCCACTTCAGCTGCTTCCCACTGTAGGGATCTCCTCATTAGTCCACACTACCCCCCCCCCAGGTCTGACAACTACAGTCCCTTTAACTGCAGTACCTACCTCCCTCCCTCCTCCTGTCTATTTACACCAGGGGAGGCTGGTGGAGGCAGAAATCGGAGGACGTTGTTTGATACCATTCTTCATTCCGTTCCATGCATTACAATGAGCCTGTCCTCCCGATTTCTACCTCCACCAGCCTCCTCTGATGTACACTACAGTGGTTCCTATAGCTTACTCCCCTCGGGGTGATTTATTTCTATGACGTTAGCAACAGTGTTGAGAAGAGGAAGTCAGTTCGGAGTACCTTCATCTTTAACGACAGGCTTTTAGTTGACTGTTGTGTGTGTGTTCTACATGGTGTCCTGTGCTGTGTATCAGTGGCGTTGATGGATGAGATGTTAAGACAAACACAGAGACAAACCACAGAGTGTATTCCCCCCCCCCCCCCCCCCATCTTGTTATTGTTAACAATCTTGACACAACACATCTCAGACCTTCTGCAATTACTGTAACCTTGCACTCTGTTATGGTGTGAGAAGTCTCACTAATTCAAACCCCCCGCTCTGGGTTCCGAGATGCTGTGAGCTTATGCATTTTTAGACTTCAGTGTCTCAGTGTTCATCTGGTTGATGAGAAACATTCTCACCTCAGAATAGGCGAACGTTCTCACATCCTGCGCTCTCACTAACATTGCAATACATGTGTGTGAAAAGGTCATGAGAAGAACACTCACACCATCACACTGTTTACAATGGTCCCTTGTTTCTGCCCGTTT
>NC_139663.1:18032253-18049753 GCF_951799395.1 Argentina silus
TTGGATTATACATAAACTCAGCATATGTGAATATGACTTTGTCTCTATAAACACAAACATCCTCATCTCCTATCTAAACCTCCACCAGCTCTCGCTCTCAAGCTGGCAAGTATCTCTGTTTGAACACAAACCCCCACCACTGCCATGGTTTCACTCTGGAATTGCAGTCACACTGGAGTGGTTCTCTGCTCTTTTGTGCTTAGTCATGATAACCCAACACTGACGTCGTTGTGTCCGTGTCTATTGATACAGTTCCTGTGTCACATAGAGAATCCACATTCCCATTTCTCTCATGTAGTAAAATGCTACGTTCTGAAGGATGAGTTCCTAGCTCCACTCTAGCCTGTAGGACAGACAGATAGGCCTCACACCAGCTTAAAGTTACTGTTGCAAGGAAAGCTCATCCTGGTCACAATGACAAGACAAGGGTGGTACTTTCATTTAACAAACATGTTTGAGACGTCTTATAATTTCACTATGCTCTGAAGCCATTGTTTTACTTCGTATTCTAGGGCATTCACTTGTGTTCCTTCTTTTGCACATAATTCTCACGCTCCAAAATTTAACCCCCCCCCCCCCACACACACACACACACACACACATACACACCCTCCACTCTTTCACCCCATCCTACATTCTCCGATAAGCCCTCAGGCCGGACAAGGTCAACACAGATAGAGAGACATTCCTTCCCATAGTGTTAGCTTCTCCTTGACGTTGGCCATCATCATCATCATCATCATCATTAACACGTCCAACCTCAGTCTGTCATATTCCCCCTGGTTTCACAGGCTCCACTTACTGTCATTTTCAGTGTGCAGCCTCCCATGACACATTGCCGATGACCTACTGCATCGTGAGGTTGGCTCATGCTCTATTACAGATGTATTTTTTTCCAGATTAGCTGTTGCAGAGTCAGATTTGAATGAGGAGTCTTATGAAAGGTTGTTTTGTTCGTAGAGGCCACACCGAGTCGTGGTTTGGGGTGAGTTCATCTTGGAGGAAGGGATGGAAGAAAGAGAGCGTTCCCACATCGGAGAAAGGGAGAAAGGGAGAAAGGGTGGAGGGGTGAGGGTGGGGGTGGGGGTGTAACGGGTTTGGGGTCTGAGTCATGAGAATGAGTTAGGTCTTCCGCAAGATGTATTCACACTTTCTCAATTGCTGAACTACCAAACAGCCCGCTGTTTCTGTCAGGGTTCAGGTTCTCGGAACACCCACGCTCACTTCCACACACACACAGTGGGGGTGCAGGCATGTGGTATGGGGGTGGAATACAGAATGAAATGATAAACTGCCCACTGACTATTTTCATGTGATGTGATTATGATGATGATGATGATGGGGAAAATCCAGCTTCCTGCTCCGGGAATCTAGGTCCCTCTCCGTTTGGGTTTCCCCTGGTCAGTGTTTAGAGTTTGAATGAATACACTGAAATTGTCCTTTCCTGCCTCTGTGGTAAACTCCGGCCCTAACGAGATCCAGCCCTGAGTTAATATGTTGGTATGTGCTGGCATCATTTATACAGCATACTCTTACTGCACAGGGAGAGAGGAGAGTGTTCCCTGAGGCCGTATATCACCGGTGTGTTGGTTACTGAGGCAGAGCGTAAGGGTCAGTGTAACAGAGTCTTTAAGAAAGCTTTGTATAGGCAGACAATTAGCAGAGTATCTCTGATTTATGGGAAAATTCATGAATGTTCTATGACCTCATGGGTGATGTAAAGCAATTCCAGGATACTTCCCATAAGGGTTAAAAATACCCCTATTACAGGTCCATTGTCTTATATTCAATAGCTCTACCTAACTACACCCTCTCCTAGACACAAATATCACTACTCTCCAAGCCATTGTATAACTTTTTTTTTACCTCCAATAAAAACAAGCCTATAAAGTAGGACCTACAGTACCAAACGTAAGCCAGACGGGAGTAGCTGCCAGCTAGCTTCCTAGACGGAGGATTAATCTGTACAACATGGAGTTGAGGGCGTGATAAGGCGAGGGGCTAGACTACAGACAGCCTGACCTACAGAGTAGCTCCTTTTCTTCCTCTCATTCTTTTGTTTTTTGGTCGTGGTTGGTTGGAAGGGTTCTGATCGCTGATACGGCCCTCTACAAGCCAAGTTGGGTGCAGTGTAGCGTGACGAACAACGTTTTGAGACTATTTAACGTGTCTTTCTTTATTTTGTTCTCTCCGCTCTATGCCTTTTACGTTGTTTATCAGAGTTAAATGAACATATAAGATGGAAACATCTTAACAGTCCCTCCTAAAGACCTCTTCACCCCCACTACCCCCCCTGTACTAACCCTAACCCCAACCCTTGAGACCTCTTCACCCCCACTACCCCCCCTGTACTAACCCTAACCCCAACCCTTGAGACCTCTTCACCCCCACTACCCCCCCTGTACTAACCCTAACCCCAACCCTTGAGACCTCTTCACCCCCACTACCCCCCCTGTACTAACCCTAACCCCAACCCTTGAGACCTCTTCACCCCCACTACCCCCCCTGTACTAACCCTAACCCCACCCTTGAGACCTCTTCACCCCCACTACCCCCCCTGTACTAACCCTAACCCCAACCCTTGAGACCTCTTCACCCCCACTACCCCCCCTGTACTAACCCTAACCCCAACCCTTGAGACCTCTTCACCCCCACTACCCCCCCTGTACTAACCCTAACCCCAACCCTTGAGACCTCTTCACCCCCACTACCCCCCCTGTACTAACCCTAACCCCAACCCTTGAGACCTCTTCACCCCCACTACCCCCCCGTACTAACCCTAACCCCAACCATTGAGACCTCTTCACCCCCACTACCCCCCTGTACTAACCCTAACCCCAACCCTTGAGACCTCTTCACCCCCACTACCCCCCCTGTACTAACCCTAACCCCAACCCTTGAGACCTCTTCACCCTCACTACCCCCCCTGTACTAACCCTAACCCCAACCCTTGAGACCTCTTCACCCCCACTACCCCCCCTGTACTAACCCTAACCCCAACCCTTGAGACCTCTTCACCCCCACTACCCCCCCTGTACTAACCCTAACCCCAACCCTTGAGACCTCTTCACCCCCACTACCCCCCCGTACTAACCCTAACCCCAACCCTTGAGACCTCTTCACCCTCACCTCCCCCCTATACAAGTTCTCTCCTGTTAATAAAAATAAAATTAAAGTAAAAAAAAGGCTTCTGGCATTACGACTGCCTATGGCCCCTGGTGTGAGCATTGACAACAAATGTATTTTGTTGTAAGTTGCTTTGGATAAAGACTAAATGCCATGAATGTAAATGTAAAATGTAAATGGAAACCAGCACTCTCATTCCCAATGCTTGACTGATCAAGTGAGGTCTCTGATGGTGTAGGAGTAGCGGTTCCTCAGGCTACAGGCCTGCACAGTTCTGTCAGTCACAGCTACATAGAAGGGATGTTTACGTGTGAGAATGCACTTGGCTCAACTAGCTTGGTGCTGTGGTGGAGACAGGCGGATAGCCACTTCTGAAGTATGATAGGATTAGTCGGACCTTCCTTCCTCATCTAGTCTGTAATACCACAATAAGATGTACAAAACAAATATTCCTTAATTACTCAGCATGACTCAACATAACAGAAATGCACTTAATCAAATCCAACAAGTAAACAAGAAGTTTGAGTCTCGGACCACATTTCTAATTAAAGGCACTCGTAATCCATCCGAGGATTAAATGATGACATGAATATGAATCTCTCTGCATGAGAATAAACAAATCGAAGAGTTTGAATCCCAACTTCAAGCATCCCTAAAATCACCAGACCTCCCACTTCCTGTCATTATTCATCTCCCTCACCCATATGTTAAATACATGTTAAATATACGTTCCCCATATTGCATCATAGCTTTTCCCTAAAAACGGAACCCGAACCCCTTCATTATGAGCATGCTGTGAAAGCGTGATGTGGGCCCGCGCCGGGGGAAACCAGCGGGCTGTCTGAGTTCCCCAGACCATCACAGAGGCTCTGTCATACATGTTCCACTGATCCTGTACTTAGCCGAAACCAAAACTATTGTTTTCCCCATCTCTGGTTTCTTGTAGTACGCCGTCCCTTATAAAAGAGAGAGGGAAGGTTTGAGCTTTCCACTATAATAGACAACTTGATTGGATTCACAATGTTTAAAGCCTTATATTTACTCTTTGGGTTTGTTTCCCGGACAGATTAAACCTAATCCCTAGATCGCAACGCAGCTTCAATGGACTAAACCTAAATTGTGTCCGGGAAACCCGCCCATTAAGCATGAATCTGTCAAAAACATATTAGTGTGTCAGGGTTTTCATCGTGCATTTGCTCAACATCACAACGCCACAGAGGTTGTGTCTCTGTCGCAGTCTGTATGGGGTCAGGGGTCAGGGGTCATGTCAATCTGGTGAATTTGGTTGTTTGGGGTCTCAGCTGAGTGGTTTCATCTGACAAGGGCGACAATCGGTGTGATGATGTCTATTGTGTAAGACTATCATTGAAACCTGGCATATTGGTGCAGCAGGGTTTATCATTGCAGCTTGTTGCTGTGATAACCCCCCACCAGAGTACAGGAAGTGAATTGCCCTGCCCTTTTGCGGCTGTGTTGTTATTGGCTGACTCTCACATCCACTCTCTGGAGCCCATTAGGACCGACACAATCTGGAGTGCACACTTCACTATGTTTTAAGAGAGAAAGATCAGCAACTTGTCTGGAGTCAGAACATTCAGGCTTTGGGCTGGAGTAATTATGGGCCTGAAGCTATACATCTGTAAATCTCCCTCCCATCTCCCTCCCCCTCCCTCCCTCCCCTCTCCCTCCTCCCTCCCTCCCTCCATCCCTCCCTCCCTCCCTTCGCTCTCCCTCCTCCCTCCCTCCCCTCCCTGCCCCCTCTGCCTCCCTCCCTTCCCCTCCCTCCCCTCCCTCCCTCCCTCCCCTTCCCTCCCCCCTCCCTCTCCATCCACACCGCATCTACACAAGGCAGGTCCGGTTACTACCTCCTCTGGGCTGCGGTCGGTAGTGGTCGGTGGCTGTCTCTCCTCCATCATGCGTCATGACAACTAGGTACGTGTTGGAAACAGACAGGCATCAAAGATGAGGAACAGCTGTGGGGCCCAGTTGCCACCGGCAATGGTGTGCACAGTAACTCTTAAAGACATAAGGGTGACGGGGCCCAACACATGGCGAGCAGGGGGACCCCAACACCCCACTGTTTCTGCTGTTACCATGTGGCTGAGGAGCGATGGAAGGTATTCCACTGTAAAACATATTCAGGAGACAAGGAGTATCTTCTTTCCAAACTCCTGTCTGGCCCTGTGCACTTTGTAACTGTACCCCTGGAAGAGCCTTGTGTGTTCTGCAGTCCAACCCAGGAGGGGGTTTGAATCAACCCGTTCCAGAAGTACCTCCAAATCCTACCTCATCCACACAAGGAATTACACCACTCACCACATATTGGCTTACGCTCTTTGTTGATATTCCTCCGAGATGAATAACATGCCTTTTCTATATGGTCTCATCCCTATGTTTATTTTGATTATCTGTCTAAATTGAGTTGAGCGAGATGGATCAATTTTGAGACGGCTGTTTGTTTGAACATATGGTTGCTGTTATCATTAGCCATATTGAGTCCGTGATCTTTTGTCTGATCCTTTTGGACGGTTTACCATATCCTGGTATCCTTATTTTCATTTCAGCTAATTATCTAAGTCTATTTCCCACCGTCTTCCTTTTTTCACGTGAATCACATGTTTATGCTGGATTTATCCCCTCATCATACACGACATACGCTCTCGTTAATCACTGCGAACGGACGGTCACGGCATTCACGTTAAATGATGTTGAAAGATTCAGCGGGGAGCCTACAGTGTGTTTAAAATTGGGTTTCATTGGAAGGCTTTTGGGGGAACGGTTGGATGGAGAGCAGAGGGAGAAGAGAGCACTGTTTGGATGCCAGCGGTTTTAACAAGCTGTCTGTGTTTCCAAACCGGAGCTCGCTGGAGGAACGTCAACCCCCTTACATGTGTGAGTTGTTAACATGTTGGAGTCTGACCCCGAGAAAAACGCAGCAGGACCTGCTGCGCACATGTTGCTCTTGGAACCGTGTGTACATCAGGGGAGGCTGGTGGAGGTAGTCATCGGAGGACGGGCCTCATTGTAATGCACGGAATGGAATCAGGAATGGTGTCGAACACGTGTGTTCGATACCATTCCGCATTTTATACCATGCATTACAACAAGCCCGTCCTCGGATGACTACCTCCACCAGCCTCGCCTTCATCTTGACCATCCAAAGAACATTAAGGGCGATATTTTAACTATAAAAACTCTGCCGATGGATGCTGCCGGTGGTGTTAGGTGTGTAAGTGCTATTTTCAAGGTCTGAATGTTTCAGTGATGGCCGCATGTTTTCAGTGCACATGATACCACCGCCACAAATTACCAATACGCATGCATTTGTGCTTTGCGCCAGCTGAAAACAGAGCCCTCATGAGACCATTTCTTTGGAACCACTTACTCGATGACCTGGGTTCAACATAGAGTCTATTCAGAGGAACCTTTCTGTCTATATTGCCATAACAGACAGAGTTGATGAGGAGTACTGTGCACTAGTCCTAGGGGTCCCAGGTCAACCGTCTCCCAAGACTGTCCCCTAGGACTGACGTTTCCCTGTGAACTCTTCCTCTCTCTCTATCCAGTTCTATAAATAGCTGACCTAGTTGACTATTGTCCAGGTCCACAGGTGTCTCCCTTCAAAGAAGGTCCTTAATGAGTTTATCTATCTCCTTTGTCTCTGGGTCACCAGTTATTGATCATCTCATCCCCTGGTTTGAGCATTGATTACTTTGTCTTATGATGACTGTTGGATAGATGATTCACTTACTTCAACAAATGTATTTGTTGTAAGTCGCTTTGGATAAAGGCGTCTGGTAAATGCCATAAATGTAAATGTAAATTTCCAGGGGGCCTCTATGGTTCAGACAAAGATACGTTTAGTAGCTGAAGTCAATGAGAGACACTGAGTCTGTTTCTATATATGCCATTTAGCTGACGCTTTTATCCACCATACGAGTACGGCTGGGCGTTGGATGGGCTCTACGGTAATGTGAGGGAGTGAATGAGGCAGTGATGAGAGGTTGAGAGAGTGGGAGCGACGGTCGGCTGCAACTCTTGAAAGGCGACGGCAGCCAGCGTGTGATGGTGTGGAAGGAAGAGCTGTGGGAGTTGGATGCGCTCGAGGAAACCTTTCATGTTGCTGCACAGCCAACGTTCTGTCTACACAGGCCCGCGCTCCCTCTCTCAAACATGTTTAGTTACGTTTAGTTTTGTGTTTGCGTACATGGTCCTCTGTGGCTCGGTTGGTAGAGCATGGCGCTAACAATGCTAAGGTTGTGGGTTTGATTCCTGCTGGGACCATATATACTGAAATGTATGCACTCACTGCAATGTAAGTCGCTTTGGATAAAAGCATCAGCTCAATGACATACACATACAACATACCAGGATGATATACAATTAAAAGTATTATTACATTATCATTTTTTTATGGATATAACATGCAGGTGAGGTAGACAACACAACACAGCTCTGAAACGAGAACCTCACCAATGGTTTCAAAACAGTTGTGAGGAAAAAGCAATGGCAAGATGTGACCTGGGGCATTTCCTGAGGAAACAGAGGGAGAGGTGGTCCACGGTTGGACAGGGTGGTCGCTCAGTCTTGTTGTTGAGCGGCTTTGCCGGCTACTCAGTGTGTGGCAGTGACTGGAAGGAAACACAGATATGAGGGAAATGAAGAAAAGCGGTTTGCAGTTGTATCACAATAGACGCTTTCTTCCTCGTCATATTTATAGTTTCCGTACAGTATGTATGCCTCGCTTTTTTTCTTTCTTTGACACACTAACCGATTCACAGCGCACGTGTAACTCACACATTGAAACTCCCACATTGAAACTCCCACATTGAAACTCACACATTAAGGCCGCATTTGTGCAAAAATGTTTGTTTGTTATGTTTGCTATGAAGTTCAATGCAGCACAACAGGCTGACACACAGATGCTCCTGAGTCACGTCTCGGCCATGTTATGGTGGCTTCCTTTATGTCCATTGAACTTTGATCTGATCTGAAACAAGGAGAATTACTTTGTTTTATTAGACACGTGCATTCGGTGCCAGACAGTCATACATTCTTGGTGTCCCTCTCATTGAAGAGCTGAGACGAGGTCGTAGGAGTCCAGGGAGAGGAGGCGGCCATTGTCCATGACTCACACTGGGGACCTTTAAGGATGACCCCCGCCCAAAACATGCCCCCCCCTCCCCCGCTATCTCCCCCGCCATGTCCCCCGCCAAGTCCATGACCCACACAGAGGAGCCTTAATGATGCCCCCCCCCCCCCCCACCACCACCACCACCTCCCAGTCCCCCAAACCCCTCCCCAGCCCCAGACAGACAAACACCATTGACTGTCACTGAGTCACAAGCGGGTGTCATTCCCTGGTGCAGTGAGCAGGGACAATGACACAGTGACAAATAAAGGGGGCTTAAAACGGGCGGTCGCAGACACCGAGGCACACCTGTGAAATGAAAGGGCTGATGTAGAGCAATGAGAACCAGGGACTGGATTTTGTGAGAGGACAAAAGCCTTGTTGTGTTAGAGGCCCCAGCCGCTCTTTGTGCCAGTAAAAAAGGGAGAGCATTTCGATGAGAGGTGAAATATTTACCCTAGCGAGGCGGTAGCAGTGGTCGCCGCGGCTTTACGAGGATCGCTAGCTCAGCCGTGTGCAGGGCTGCAGACGACCCTGCGCGTTGGAGAGGAGCTCTGGTTTCCCATAAACCCCAGCTCTCTCACCCGCTCCGTGTCCTTTGGCTGTCTTTGGCAAGGTATCGTATACTGTAAGTATACTCGGCATATGAAAAGCTTAAGGTGCCCTTGGAGCACAATAGACAGTGTTTTCACCTGTAACATGGAGAGCTACCAAGCAAAATGGGGTAGAGAGGCAGTTAAGTCAACAGTTCAGGCCTACCCTTGGAGCAGAATGCAGTAGAGGGTAGCAGGCAGTTTGGAGATGGCCTAAGAAACCTTCTCTCTTTTCACACCTTTACTTATCTTATTCAGTGTGAGGAAGTCTAAGTCAGAATAGTTCACAGGGGAAGTGAGTGTGTCGACCTCATTAGATTGACAGGGCTTGTGGGTTTCTTTAAGGGTGGAGCAGGTGTTAACCTGACATCTGACTCAAGGCTCTTTTACGATGTTAGACACTCATTTGAACTTTGTATTCTTCTTTTTTTTTTTTTCTTTTTTTTTTTCTATTTTGAAACTTCCACGCCTTGCATCCATTGATGTGTTGCATGCTTTTAGCTGATCTGTTTTATTACCTTTGTCACTGCAGCTGAGCTGTTTATAGTTCATAGTCATGTTTATGAAAAATCGGCATGTTCCCCCTGTCGTTCTGAATGTCTCATGCAACAAGCCAAGTGATTATGAAACTGGTTTGCTGAGCAAGAAAAATGGAGAGTGTTTTCAGAAAGACTATTTTAAACTTCAAGGGGGTACGTGCTTTGATATCTACCCCTACCCTGTGGAGGCTGGTGGAGGTAGAAATCGGAGGACAGGGCTCATTGTAATGCATGTTTGACACCAGTCCTCATTTCATTCCATGCATTACAATGAGCCCGTCCTCCAATTTCTGCCTCCCCTGCCCCAGCCTCCCCTGCCCCATCAGCCTCCCCTGCCCCACCCCCACCCCATGAACATCAAGTTAAACTTTAACAACAATGTTTTGTATTCAAACCATTACTCACCATTTGCCCATGATGATTGCCCTGACACCTCATCCCTTTAACACCCCTGTTTGTTAATGAATCATTAAAGGGGTTATTTTAGATGAACTCAGCTGATCCCTCTAAATCAAACTCTCTACTGCGAATAAAAGTTTATTCCAAATCAGCAGAAATGACATACAGATACAGATCAGTATCTCTCCTGACTTGGTAATGTTAAAGCTGGGGGGGGGGGGTCAACAACACCATTGTTATCGGGTCTGAATATCCTGTTATTTCTCTCCTTCGATGCATTTCCTTTTTTATCTGTAATGGTCTAATTGTGTTTTGCACGATGATGTTTTGGGCTTTATCACATGCAGGGCCATTTCCTCCAGACCTGCCCTTTGACCGCTCCGAGGCCTGGATGATAAAGTCTCCATGATTAACATATTTCAAAAGCAGATTTGTAATAAAGTCTGTTGATGTACTGTTTTTTTTTTTTAAATCAGATACTGTATGTGTTAGTTAAGTTCAAGGGTCACAGCGTCACCTTGACAGCAGGGGTCAAGTCCAGACCACCTCGTTCATCACAGACAGAAACAGGTTGAGGCAAATGTGTCCTCCCTCCAGGTTATTTCAGGCTCTCATAAAGGTGTCTGTTTGAGGGAGGAATGTGAAGTATGGCCATGAGGCATCAACAGCTGCTGAAGCACGTCCATGTATGGCTGTCACACACTGTTCCCTGGTCACTGTTCCCTGGTCAATAGTTAACGGTCTGTGTATTAGGCTATTTTATTACCTTTGTCTCAGCGGTGAGTTACTTTATGATGAGTGATTATGATGTAAATGATGTCAAAACATTTTTAATCCCATTTCAAACAGCAACTTTTCATTGACGGAAAGGGGGGGGGGGGGGGGGGGAGGATGATTCAGTACGTTTGTATTTGGTGAGAGAATTCTGATGTGGAAGCTCATAGTGGTCTTTTTCTGGCCCCGGGCAGTGTGTCCTGTGTGGGGGTGGAGATGTTATTAACATCACTCAGACCTCTCTGCTCTGAGGTGGGTGTGTCGTTTTTTTCCCATGATTTCATGAGCTGTTTGCACTGTTTTTTTTCAGGGGGCCTCCTAATTACACACACCAACACTGGGCGACAAGTTACGTCACCAATAGCAAACAGGGTATTGCTGTCGACTTTGCCAGCTGTATATTCCTAGACTGGACTTCTGCTTTTCCCTATGCTATGTTAACGTAGCCTTTGTTCTACAGTAAGTAGGAATGGGGGATGGAGGAGGCGACTTCTTGTATGTCCTCTGCTATGTCTGCCACTCTGAGCGTTGTCGGTTTTAAATATAGGCTTGAAATCATCCTCATTAACAGAAATGAGATTACTGTGTGAATGCCTTTGCACTTAGCAAATGCACTCGACCAAAATAATTTGAACCACTGTGAACCACAACCCAACCATTTGAGATGACCTTATTGATGAAAAAGCCTTTTATTTAGGTGGCCAAATTGACCACCTAAATGTCCTTGTATGTTTGGGAAACATAAGGTGTGGGACAAGCCAATAAAGGTGGGTTGGCCACTTGACTGGAGCCTTTTCACACTTTAGCCGACAACGACCGTAGAATAAACTCACCCCGTTCTCACCCACCTCCACCCACTTTCCCTTTTTACCGCCTCCCTCTCTTCTCTCTTTTCACGTCTTTGTGGCTTTGGGAGTGGAGAAGAGGAACCCATCATTACGAGACCTCCCCGTGCAAACCAATTCCTGCTGTGTTTCTGCCAGATATGAGAATATGTGGGGGTATGTGTGAGGGGGTGGAGGGGATATTGAGGAAAAAAGAGGGTAATGGCAATTCTATTGCGATCCACTCTCAAAGGAAATCTGTCTTCTGTCATATTTTACTAATCCGGTCTACTTCATCCTGTGAGAAACACTGCTCTCACAGTTCCAAGGCCTGTCTTTGGAATAGTGTGGGTGTTGGTTGGGAGTGGTCCAACCGAGACTCTGGGCTGATTTAGCTGAAAGATACAGTCTCGATCTACCCTCGAAACTATACCACATCATGGCGGACCCTGCTGAAACTTCAAAGTGTTGGTGTAAGTTTAGCATACTTCCTTTCTCTCTCTCTCTCTTTCTCTTTCTCTCTCTCTTTCTCTCTCTCTCTCTCTCTCTCAGATTCAGCCTCAGATACCACAGCTGTTAGATACAGTACAGTACGTATGTTCTGCCGGTTAGAATCATTTACATTGTGCTGTGGAATCATTCCAACATCTCCTATGTACCTTGTAGGAAAGCAAACATGCTTAATCTAAGAGTTTTAAACCCCAAAGCCCACTGAACAATCAGAATTCCTTAACAATTGTTTACTGTGTTACTGGAATAGCTATTAACACTGCACTGTTTCAACAAGTGATGTCTTTGACTCACTCTGTGTGTCTAGACACTGAGATATGGGTTATCTAAATTGCCACCTAATTCTTTGTGGGACTGAGAGCAGGATTCCTGAGCCATTGTTTGGTAGGGTAGACCAGAGGCCTTGATGTGGACCTCAGGAGCAGATAAGATACTCTCTCAGAGGGATGTGTGTTTGCTCATCACTGACTCTGACTCCCCCGGGAAACAAGAAGTGATCACTGATGATGAGCTCTATTAATTTCCTGTGAGGAAATGAGACACAAGTAGAGGAGCTTTTTCTGTAGATCTGTGAGGTTGGTATGGTTGATGGCTGAATGATTTTATGTAAAATTTTCGAGGGCATGTGAATTAGAACTATTTCCACACAGTGACCTATAGAGGTTGAATATGGAAGCCACAAAGCCAGTCAGTGTAAACAGTTTGTAAGTCGTACAGGCAAAGTCATTCAAGGGGCCAGTAAGTCCTTAAAATCTCATAAACAATCGTTAAAGGAGTTTATATTGAGTTTGCAGTAGAAGAAAACAAAATGAGTGTGAGGAAAGACTGGCTTTGACCGGCCATTCTTCATATTTACAGTGCAGACAGACAGACTGAGCTCGGGGACTCACACTCACTGACACATTCACAAGAGTCATACAGTCAAGGACACAAGTGCATTAGTTATATTTTTGGCATTTTTCGAGCAGCTAAAAAGAAACAGAAAGACAGGGCCGTGGCAAAAACAGAAACGTGTTGCTCTGCCCCCCCTCACCCCTCACCCCTCACCCCTCACCCCTACTCGCCTCCCTCAGAGTCTCTTATCGTATCTTGTCATCAAACACTCATATCCTCACATTGTCCCAGAGGAAAGCTGACCGCCCAGCTGGAGATATAAACTCAATACAACCCTTCTGTTCTCTTCTCAGGAGAGAGGGGGGTGGGTGGGGGGGGGGCGGGTGACTGGGCAGAAACAAGTTGTCCAAGGCAACTTTTTCTGAGGGCACTGTCTGTCTATTTCTGCTGCTACAGTGGTCATTTTGTCCTTGAAGATCCTCCAAGTGTCCAAACGAGGAAGAGGTCAGGTGCCCCTTGCCACACGCACGCACATACACACACGCATGCACGCACGCACGCACACGCGCACACACACACACACTCTCTCTCTCACACTACCCTGTTTTTGGGATGCAGCTGTGTCTGTACGTGACGTCAGGATGCAGCGGAAGGGTCGCGGGGTCAGTGGAAGGCACAGAGGGTGTTTGGGTAGGCACGACGCCAGGTCTGGAGAGAACGCGCTGTTCAGCGATGGAGGCGGAGCCAGCACCAGCAGTGACCAGTCCAGTCCCCCACAGCTGGTTTACTGGAAAAGGAAAGGAAAAGCACCGTGTGTCCCTGTCCCCTATCCCCGCTCACCAGAGAGCCAAGAAGAATCCTTCATCACCACTTTTATTGACTCTCAGCCTTTGACCCTGATAACTCCAGTCAGAAATAATGACTGAGATAAGCATCGCAATCACCATGGAAACAGTTTATTTGTTTCCTCAGACTGATGTGAGTGGAGTTCTGAAATGACTAAATCCAAACACACGTAGGATGTTTTTTCCAAACACATGTTTTTTTTTTTCATTATCTTGGTTATATATTTGGTTTCATAATTGATTAAGTACATCACACGGGTATGTATAAACATGTGGCTTTACTTCCTCTAGGAACCGGATTACATAATGGGTTTTATGACATACCTTTAAATGTGTGTGGTGAGGTGCATGGAGAGCAGCACTCTCTCACATTCCTATTGTGTGAGCTGCTGGCAGAGTGACTCAACAACTCCCCCCAATGCAGAGGAATGCAATGCAGAGGACAGACGAATGCTGCCACCAGCAGACCAAACTATATGTACTACTATATGTACACAGACAGACAGACAGACAGACAGACAGACAGACAGACTGTGTGTGTGTGTGTGTGTGTGTGTGTGTGTGTGTGTGTGTGTGTGTGTGTGTGTGTGTGTGTGTGTGTTTTTGGTGTGTTCGGTGTGTGTGTGTGTGTGTTTGGTGTACTGTGTGTGTGTGTGTGTGTGTTTGTGTGTGTGTGTGTGTGTGTGTGTGTTCGGTGTGTTCGGTGTGTTCGGTGTGTGTGTGTGTGTGTTCGGTGTGTTCGGTGTGCTCGGTGGGTGTGCGTGTGTGCGTGTGTGTGTGCGTGCGTGTGTGTGTGTGTGTGTGTGTGTGTGATTCAGTTCCACAACATAGATCTCGTGCAGGATTTCCATCTCATTTATTGTGACAGAACAAGTGAGTCCTCCAACATATGCCAGGACCCAGACTGCTGAACCCTTGCTTGTCTGAACCTTATCAGTGAACAATTAATCTCTGGTCTTACAGGACTGGCACAAGCCTAGATTACAAAACGACCGTGAGGACGACTGTGTTTTGTCAGAAGCTGAGGGAAACACTCGCCCAACCTCCTCCAGTGTACTAACACCCCCCTAGGGATGAGGTCCTAGTGTTGTTCTGTGGCGACTGGAAGTATTAACGGGGCTGCAAGTATTTACGGGCAGTTTTTGAGGGGAAAAGTTGGGCCTGTAAACATGATACAGTCCATGGGAATACAGGAACTGTACAACTGTTAAATCATGTGGCCAACCAACCAGAGAGAGTGCTGAGCGGAGAGCTATGATCACTTCACATTGTGATGTCAGAAAAATAAAGCTTGTGTGAAGGCTTCACATGCCTTTTGAACTCTGTTAGCCTGTCGCCTGGTAGAGATTTATCACCATTTTCTCCTGAAGACAAGCCTTTGGTGATCTCTAAGGCTTTGACTGAGCTGTGCCATTAATCACGTACGGTTTACATAAGAATATAATCCTGCTATTGATAATGGTAAGTGTGTGAGGCAGGTTTCCGTGTTGGTATGGTATATGCCCTGTGATTAACACTGACAGAACACAGAGAGGGCCACAGTGAACTGGGAGAAACTGAAAACAAGCCTTGTTTGGGGTTAGAGTAAGAGTAATCTTATCAGAAATCCCATGGCCTGTTTAGTATACCCTGTAAAATAGATAACACCATTATCTTAGGAACTCCCTGATTAATGTTGTACATTGTCCTGCTTGCCTATTTACATCCTGAGGTTTGTATGTGTGTGTGTGCGTGTGTGTGTGTGTGCTACCACGTGAGTGAGTGTGTGTGCGTGTGTGTGTGTGTGTGCTACCACGTGAGTGAGTGTGTGTGTGTGTGTGTGTGTGTGTGTGTGTGAATGACTTAGTTGTGGCCCCTGTGGTCTGCAGTGACAGAGCTTTGTTTGGGCAGTGCTGACACTGCTGCCTGTGGTCAGCTCTGAGAGTGTGGAGAGGGCTGTGGTTGCCTGTCTCCAGAGATACAGTGACCAGAGTCTGGGACGGGGGACGGGGGACGGGGACGGGGGGCGGCAGCGCTCCACCAAGTGTGAGTCTCTCAGAGCTTCCCCGGGAATGTGTGTCTGCTAGCTGGGGGCTCCACAATGGAATGCTGACCAATGTGAGGGACACATATAGAATATCTGTGGGAAAAGACGCTGCCTCAATGGGACACCTCGGCCAGCTTCATTCATACCAGAGAAGAAGAGACCCTTTCTTTCTTTCTTTCTTTCTTTCTTTCTTTTTACTCGTTTTACGTGTGTCCTACATAAGGTTTTCTGACCAGAACATTCAATAAAGAAGTTGAACAGAACTTGACAAGGAGGATAATGAAACAATGGGGGTTATGGAGGGTTTGTTTGGAACAGTGGAGTTGAGTATTGAGTAACACACATAAACACACTGTATAGAATCCTGTCGGCACCAACTGGCTAACCTCCCGCAAGCCCCTAGCTCTGTTGTGTCTACAGTGTCTGGTGCCTAGGGTGTATGTAAAGGAGCTTTAGCATGGAGCCTTGTGAAGTGGATTAGGGCTTGAGGATCAGACCCTGTGGGGGCGATAGCAGCCCTCCTAAGGCGAACATTCACATCTTTACAGCGGAATAGAATGTGGCCTACCTACCTCTCCAAAGGTGGATACCGCCTGGTCCTCTGTGGTTGTACATAGAGAAGTCCTCCAGGCTCAATAATTACGGTCCTTGTGTGACAATAAATTGGCCCCTTTGTAGTCCAGGTTGGTCCCTATGGGGATAAACGCTGGTCAGCCCGGGCACATATAGACCCCCCCCCCCTGTGGGATAAATGTGGTTCCCTATGGGGTCGGTCACCTGCGTAGGGTGTGTGTCCTATTAGGACAAGCATCTTACTCTCCTGTCATTTGCTACCCTATCTCTAAATGATTACGTTCTGATGATCGTAATACCAGCGTTTGACCACCTGTTTTGACGTGAGATAGGACAAAAACTTTAAAAGGATTAAAAAGATACGTTGCGTAAGAGTTACGTGAATTACGACTTGCATTTGGAACTTTGACTGGTTAAGTTTAGGCATTCACTTTGACTGGTTAAGTTTAGGCATTCACTTTGACTGGTTAAGTTTAGGCATTCACTTTGACTGGTTAAGTTTAGGCATTCACTTTGACTGGTTAAGTTTAGGGTACGTCAAGGGGATAACAAGGCATAACAAATGAGGGCCCCCAGCGTGATTCGAACCAATAAGACCACACAGATCGTATTCTTTGGTTTGCAGAAACGATCCCCCAGAACGTAATCATTTGGACACTGGGTTGTCATTTGAATATTTCTGATTGGCTTGTCAGGCATCTCTGAGGGACAAGCATTCTGGGTTACAGTGGAGGGCTGGAGGCTTGGTCTTCTATGATTGGCAGATGTTGACACTGTAGCATGGCCAGGGCCAAAACTGTCAATCAAGACCATTGGGGAACTGTTCAGTATTATTATTATTATTATCTAAAGCACAGAAAGAGCTGTCCTCAGCATATAAATATCCCCTGCATTTGAGGCTTAGAGTATCTGCCAAATGCTTTGTGCCTGTTTTGCTCCCAGTCTGGGCTTTCAGTGCTCTACGGTCAACCACACTCTGACCGTGCGGTTACCATTCACTCCCTATGGGAACACTGAACTCAGGCCCGAGTGTTCCATCAGACGCTGTCGACCGCAAACTGCAGACAGCAGGGCAACAGCGCTGTTTGTTGCCATCCATTGTGCTTCTCACAGCCTCTCTTCCACCTCCAGTATTGTTCTAGCTCTCCTTAAACTTAATGGTCCTGAACCTCACATTTTCAGTGGGTTTTGGCTGTGTGGTAATTTTTCTTTTGTTGTTGTATTTAATTCCTCTTCAGAGGCACTGTTTCCTATCCCTCACAGAGAGAGCTAACTCCCTGGCCAAGAAGCACTTGGGCTGTTTGTTTTGCAGTGGTGCCTGCCTGT